>NW_026042352.1:0-75000 GCF_023856365.1 Brienomyrus brachyistius | reverse complement strand
AATTTTAAGAATTTTCATTAGATAAAATTTTACAACTCTCCGGTTAGGGTTAGGGCTAGGATTAGGGTTAGGGTTTTTACAATTCTCCAGTAATCTTTTCTGGACCTAATTCTATTGATTCAAGGATTAAATCCTCGCTTCCTTTAGCATTTAAGTGTCAAAAAAAATTCTGCATGATATTTTAGTCAAATGAATGATGAAATAGGGTGAAAGTCCAAGTGGGAGTTTCCAATATAATATGCAGATTAGAGTCCATTTCAAGCATTGTCATTGGAGAAAAAAAATCACACTTCTCTGGTAATCTTTCCTGGATCAAAAGTTTTTGATTCAAGGAATAAATTACAGACTTTCTGTAGCATGTACTTGTCAAAAATGATCTGTCTCAGAATATCTTCATGAACTGAACGATGGAAAAAGGTCAAAGTCCAAGTGGGAGTTTCCAATTTAAAATGCAGATTAGAGTCAATTTTAAGAATTTTCATTAGATAAAATTTTACAACTCTCCGGTTAGGGTTAGGGCTAGGATTAGGGTTAGGGTTTTTACAATTCTCCAGTAATCTTTTCAGGAACTAATTGTTTTGATTCAAGGATTCAATTCCTCGCTTCCTTTAGCATTTAAGTGTCAAAAAAAATTCTGCACGATATTTTAGTCAACTGAATGATGAAAGAGGGTCAAAGTCAAAGTGGGAGTTTCCAATTTAAAATGCAGATTAGAGTCAATTTCAAGCATTTTCATTAGATAAAATTTTACAACTCTCAGGTTAGGGTTAGGGCTAGGATTAGGGTTAGGGTTTTTACAATTTTCCAGTAATCTTTTCTGGACCTAATTCTT
The DNA here is from genome assembly GCF_023856365.1 of Brienomyrus brachyistius. Classification (NCBI taxonomy): domain Eukaryota; kingdom Metazoa; phylum Chordata; class Actinopteri; order Osteoglossiformes; family Mormyridae; genus Brienomyrus; species Brienomyrus brachyistius. Next base: position 74,168 of record NW_026042352.1, on the reverse strand, counting down.
TTGATTCAAGGAATAAATCCACGCTTCCTTTAGCATTTAAGTGTCAAAAAAAATTCTGCATGATATTTTAGTCAACTGAATGATGAAAGAGGGTCAAAGTCCAAGTGGGAGTTTCCAATTTAAAATGCAGATTAGAGTCAATTTCAAGCATTGTCATTGGAGAAAAAAAATCACACTTCTCTGGTAATCTTTCCTGGATCAAAAGTTTTTGATTCAAGGAATAAATTACAGACTTTCTTTAGCATGTACTTGTCAAAAATGATCTGTCTCAGAATATCTTCATGAACTGAACGATGGAAAAAGTTCAAAGTCCAAGTGGGAGTTTCCAATTTAAAATGCAGATTAGAGTCAATTTCAAGCATTGTCATAGGAGAAAAAAAATCACACTTCTCTGCTAATCTTTCCTGGATCAAAAGTTTTTGATTCAAGGAATAAATTACAGACTTTCTTTAGCATGTACTTGTCAAAAATGATCTGTCTCAGAATATCTTCATGAACTGAATGATGAAAGAGGGTCAAAGTCCAAGTGGGAGTTTCCAATTTAAAATGCAGATTAGAGTCAATTTTAAGAATTTTCATTAGATAAAATTTTACAACTCTCCGGTTAGAGTTAGGGCTAGGATTAGGGTTAGGGTTTTTACAATTCTCCAGTAATCTTTTCTGGACCTAATTCTATTGATTCAAGGATTCAATTCCTCGCTTCCTTTAGCATTTAAGTGTCAAAAAAAATTCTGCACGATATTTTAGTCAACTGAATGATGAAAGAGGGTCAAAGTCAAAGTGGGAGTTTCCAATTTAAAATGCAGATTAGAGTAAATTTCAAGCATTGTTTTTGGAGAAAAAAAAATCACCCTTCACTGGTAATCTTTCCTGGATCAAAAGTTTTTGATTCAAGAACTAAATTACACACTTTCTTTAGCATGTACTTGTCAAAAATGATCTGTCTCAGAATATCTTCATGAACTGAACGATGGAAAAAGTTCAAAGTCCAAGTGGGAGTTTCCAATTTAAAATGCAGATTAGAGTCAATTTCAAGCATTGTCATTGGAGAAAAAAAATCACACTTCTCTGCTAATCTTTCCTGGATCAAAAGTTTTTGATTCAAGGAATAAATTACAGACTTTCTTTAGCATGTACTTGTCAAAAATGATCTGTCTCAGAATATCTTCGTGAACTGAATGATGAAAGAGGGTCAAAGTCCAAGTGGGAGTTTCCAATTTAAAATGCAGATTAGAGTCAATTTTAAGAATTTTCATTAGATAAAATTTTACAACTCTCCGGTTAGGGTTAGGGCTAGGATTAGGGTTAGGGTTTTTACAATTCTCCAGTAATCTTTTCTGGACCTAATTCTATTGATTCAAGGATTAAATCCTCGCTTCCTTTAGCATTTAAGTGTCAAAAAAAATTCTGCATGATATTTTAGTCAACTGAATGATGAAATAGAGTCAAAGTCCAAGTGGGAGTTTCCAATATAATATGCAGATTAGAGTCCATTTCAAGCATTGTCATTGGAGAAAGAAATCACACTTCTCTGGTAATCTTTCCTGGATTAAAAGTTTTTGATTCAAGGAATAAATTACAGACTTTCTGTAGCATGTACTTGTCAAAAATGATCTGTCTCAGAATATCTTCATGAACTGAATGATGGAAAAAGGTCAAAGTCCAAGTGGGAGTTTCCAATTTAAAATGCAGATTAGAGTCAATTTTAAGAATTTTCATTAGATAAAATTTTACAACTCTCCGGTTAGGGTTAGGGCTAGGATTAGGGTTAGGGTTTTTACAATTCTCCAGTAATCTTTTCAGGACCTAATTCTTTTGATTCAAGGATTCAATTCCTCGCTTCCTTTAGCATTTAAGTGTCAAAAAAAATTCTGCACGATATTTTAGTCAACTGAATGATGAAAGAGGGTCAAAGTCAAAGTGGGAGTTTCCAATTTAAAATGCAGATTAGAGTCAATTTCAAGCATTTTCATTAGATAAAATTTTACAACTCTCAGGTTAGGGTTAGGGTTAGGATTAGGGTTAGGGTTTTTACAATTTTCCAGTAATCTTTTCTGGACCTAATTCTTTTGATTCAAGGAATAAATCCACGCTTCCTTTAGCATTTAAGTGTCAAAAAAAATTCTGCATGATATTTTAGTTAACTGAATGATGAAAGAGGGTCAAAGTCCAAGTGGGAGTTTCCAATTTAAAATGCAGATTAGAGTCAATTTCAAGCATTGTCATTGGAGAAAAAAAATCACACTTCTCTGGTAATCTTTCCTGGATCAAAAGTTTTTGATTCAAGGAATAAATTACAGACTTTCTTTAGCATGTACTTGTCAAAAATGATCTGTCTCAGAATATCTTCATGAACTGAACGATGGAAAAAGTTCAAAGTCCAAGTGGGAGTTTCCAATTTAAAATGCAGATTAGAGTCAATTTCAAGCATTGTCATTGGAGAAAAAAAATCACACTTCTCTGCTAATCTTTCCTGGATCAAAAGTTTTTGATTCAAGGAATAAATTACAGACTTTCTTTAGCATGTACTTGTCAAAAATGATCTGTCTCAGAATATCTTCGTGAACTGAATGATGAAAGAGGGTCAAAGTCCAAGTGGGAGTTTCCAATTTAAAATGCAGATTAGAGTCAATTTTAAGAATTTTCATTAGATTAAATTTTACAACTCTCCGGTTAGGGTTAGGGCTAGGATTAGGGTTAGGGTTTTTACAATTCTCCAGTAATCTTTTCTGGACCTAATTCTATTGATTCAAGCATTAAATCCTCGCTTCCTTTAGCATTTAAGTGTCAAAAAAAATTCTGCATGATATTTTAGTCAACTGAATGATGAAATAGAGTCAAAGTCCAAGTGGGAGTTTCCAATATAATATGCAGATTAGAGTCCATTTCAACTATTGTCATTGGAGAAAGAAATCACACTTCTCTGGTAATCTTTCCTGGATTAAAAGTTTTTGATTCAAGGAATAAATTACAGACTTTCTGTAGCATGTACTTGTCAAAAATGATCTGTCTCAGAATATCTTCATGAACTGAACGATGGAAAAAGGTCAAAGTCCAAGTGGGAGTTTCCAATTTAAAATGCAGATTAGAGTCAATTTTAAGAATTTTCATTAGATAAAATTTTACAACTCTCCGGTTAGGGTTAGGGCTAGGATTAGGGTTAGGGTTTTTACAATTCTCCAGTAATCTTTTCTGGACCTAATTCTTTTGATTCAAGGATTCAATTCCTCGCTTCCTTTAGTATTTAAGTGTCAAAAAAAATTCTGCATGACATTTTAGTCAACTGAATGATGAAAGAGGGTCAAAGTCAAAGTGGGAGTTTCCAATTTAAAATGCAGATTAGAGTCAATTTCAAGCATTTTCATTAGATCAAATTTTACAACTCTCAGGTTAGGGTTAGGGTTAGGATTAGGGTTAGGGTTTTTACAATTCTCCAGTAATCTTTTCTGGACCTAATTCTTTTGATTCAAGGATTAAATCCTCGCTTCCTTTAGCATTTAAGTGTCAATAGAAATTCTGCATGATATTTTAGTCAACTGAATGATGAAAGAGGGTCAAAGTCCAAGTGGGAGTTTCCAATTTAAAATGCAGATTAGAGTCAATTTCAAGGATTGTCATTGGAGAAAAAAAATCACACTTCTCTGCTAATCTTTCCTGGATCAAAAGTTTTTGATTCAAGGAATAAATTACAGACTTTCTTTAGCATGTACTTGTCAAAAATGATCTGTCTCAGAATATCTTCATGAACTGAACGATGGAAAAATGTCAAAGTCCAAGTGGGAGTTTCCAATTTAAAATGCAGATTAGAGTCAATTTTAAGAATTTTCATTAGATAAAATTTTACAACTCTCCGGTTAGGGTTAGGGCTAGGATTAGGGTTAGGGTTTTTACAATTCTCCAGTAATCTTTTCAGGACCTAATTCTTTTGATTCAAGGATTAAATTCCTCGCTTCCTTTAGCATTTAAGTGTCAAAAAAAATTCTGCATGATATTTTAGTCAACTGAATGATGAAAGAGGGTCAAAGTCCAAGTGGGAGTTTCCAATTTAAAATGCAGATTAGAGTCAATTTTAAGAATTTTCATTAGATAAAATTTTACAACTCTCCGGTTAGGGTTAGGGCTAGGATTAGGGTTAGGGTTTTTACAATTCTCCAGTAATCTTTTCAGGACCTAATTCTTTTGATTCAAGGATTAAATTCCTCGCTTCCTTTAGCATTTAAGTGTCAAAAAAAATTCTGCATGATATTTTAGTCAACTGAACGATGGAAAAAGGTCAAAGTCCAAGTGGGAGTTTCCAATTTAAAATGCAGATTAGAGTCAATTTTAAGAATTTTCATTAGATAAAATTTTACAACTCTCCGGTTAGGGTTAGGGCTAGGATTAGGGTTAGGGTTTTTACAATTCTCCAGTAATCTTTTCTGGACCTAATTCTTTTGATTCAAGGATTCAATTCCTCGCTTCCTTTAGCATTTAAGTGTCAAAAAAAATTCTGCACGATATTTTAGTCAACTGAATGATGAAAGAGGGTCAAAGTCAAAGTGGGAGTTTCCAATTTAAAATGCAGATTAGAGTAAATTTCAAGCATTGTTTTTGGAGAAAAAAAAATCACCCTTCACTGGTAATCTTTCCTGGATCAAAAGTTTTTGATTCAAGAACTAAATTACACACTTTCTTTAGCATGTACTTGTCAAAAATGATCTGTCTCAGAATATCTTCATGAACTGAATGATGAAAGAGGATCAAAGTCCAAGTGGGAGTTTCCAATTTAAAATGCAGATTACAGTCAATTTTAAGAATTTTCATTAGATAAAATTTTACAACTCTCCGGTTAGGGTTAGGGCTAGGATTAGGGTTAGGGTTTTTACAATTCTCCAGTAATCTTTTCTGGACCTAATTCTATTGATTCAAGGATTAAATCCTCGCTTCCTTTAGCATTTAAGTGTCAAAAAAAATTCTGCATGATATTTTAGTCAACTGAATGATGAAATAGGGTGAAAGTCCAAGTGGGATTTTCCAATATAATATGCAGATTAGAGTCCATTTCAAGCATTGTCATTGGAGAAAAAAAATCACACTTCTCTGGTAATCTTTCCTGGATCAAAAGTTTTTGATTCAAGGAATAAATTACAGACTTTCTGTAGCATGTACTTGTCAAAAATGATCTGTCTCAGAATATCTTCATGAACTGAACGATGGAAAAAGGTCAAAGTCCAAGTGGGAGTTTCCAATTTAAAATGCAGATTAGAGTCAATTTTAAGAATTTTCATTAGATAAAATTTTACAACTCTCCGGTTAGGGTTAGGGCTAGGATTAGGGTTAGGGTTTTTACAATTCTCCAGTAATCTTTTCAGGACCTAATTCTTTTGATTCAAGGATTCAATTCCTCGCTTCCTATAGCATTTAAGTGTCAAAAAAAATTCTGCACGATATTTTAGTCAACTGAATGATGAAAGAGGGTCAAAGTCAAAGTGGGAGTTTCCAATTTAAAATGCAGATTAGAGTCAATTTCAAGCATTTTCATTAGATAAAATTTTACAACTCTTAGGTTAGGGTTAGGGTTAGGATTAGGGTTAGGGTTTTTACAATTCTCCAGTAATCTTTTCTGGACCTAATTCTTTTGATTCAAGGAATAAATCCACGCTTCCTTTAGCATTTAAGTGTCAAAAAAAATTCTGCATGATATTTTAGTCAACTGAATGATGAAAGAGGGTCAAAGTCCAAGTGGGAGTTTCCAATTTAAAATGCAGATTAGAGTCAATTTCAAGCATTGTCATTGGAGAAAAAAAATCACACTTCTCTGGTAATCTTTCCTGGATCAAAAGTTTTTGATTCAAGGAATAAATTACAGACTTTCTTTAGCATGTACTTGTCAAAAATGATCTGTCTCAGAATATCTTCATGAACTGAACGATGGAAAAAGTTCAAAGTCCAAGTGGGAGTTTCCAATTTAAAATGCAGATTAGAGTCAATTTCAAGCATTGTCATTGGAGAAAAAAAATCACACTTCTCTGCTAATCTTTCCTGGATCAAAAGTTTTTGATTCAAGGAATAAATTACAGACTTTCTTTAGCATGTACTTGTCAAAAATGATCTGTCTCAGAATATCTTCATGAACTGAATGATGAAAGAGGGTCAAAGTCCAAGTGGGAGTTTCCAATTTAAAATGCAGATTAGAGTCAATTTTAAGAATTTTCATTAGATAAAATTTTACAACTCTCCGGTTAGGGTTAGGGCTAGGATTAGGGTTAGGGTTTTTACAATTCTCCAGTAATCTTTTCTGGACCTAATTCTATTGATTCAAGGATTAAATCCTCGCTTCCTTTAGCATTTAAGTGTCAAAAAAAATTCTGCATGATATTTTAGTCAACTGAATGATGAAATAGAGTCAAAGTCCAAGTGGGAGTTTCCAATATAATATGCAGATTAGAGTCCATTTCAAGCATTGTCATTGGAGAAAGAAATCACACTTCTCTGGTAATCTTTCCTGGATTAAAAGTTTTTGATTCAAGGAATAAATTACAGACTTTCTGTAGCATGTACTTGTCAAAAATGATCTGTCTCAGAATATCTTCATGAACTGAACGATGGAAAAAGGTCAAAGTCCAAGTGGGAGTTTCCAATTTAAAATGCAGATTAGAGTCAATTTTAAGAATTTTCATTAGATAAAATTTTACAACTCTCCGGTTAGGGTTAGGGCTAGGATTAGGGTTAGGGTTTTTACAATTCTCCAGTAATCTTTTCTGGACCTAATTCTTTTGATTCAAGGATTCAATTCCTCGCTTCCTTTAGTATTTAAGTGTCAAAAAAAATTCTGCATGACATTTTAGTCAACTGAATGATGAAAGAGGGTCAAAGTCAAAGTGGGAGTTTCCAATTTAAAATGCAGATTAGAGTCAATTTCAAGCATTTTCATTAGATAAAATTTTACAACTCTCAGGTTAGGGTTAGGGTTAGGATTAGGGTTAGGGTTTTTACAATTCTCCAGTAATCTTTTCTGGACCTAATTCTTTTGATTCAAGGATTAAATCCTCGCTTCCTTTAGCATTTAAGTGTCAATAGAAATTCTGCATGATATTTTAGTCAACTGAATGATGAAAGAGGGTCAAAGTCCAAGTGGGAGTTTCCAATTTAAAATGCAGATTAGAGTCAATTTCAAGCATTGTCATTGGAGAAAAAAAATCACACTTCTCTGCTAATCTTTCCTGGATCAAAAGTTTTTGATTCAAGGAATAAATTACAGACTTTCTTTAGCATGTACTTGTCAAAAATGATCTGTCTCAGAATATCTTCATGAACTGAACGATGGAAAAAGGTCAAAGTCCAAGTGGGAGTTTCCAATTTAAAATGCAGATTAGAGTCAATTTTAAGAATTTTCATTAGATAAAATTTTACAACTCTCCGGTTAGGGTTAGGGCTAGGATTAGGGTTAGGGTTTTTACAATTCTCCAGTAATCTTTTCTGGACCTAATTCTTTTGATTCAAGGATTCAATTCCTCGCTTCCTTTAGTATTTAAGTGTCAAAAAAAATTCTGCATGACATTTTAGTCAACTGAATGATGAAAGAGGGTCAAAGTCAAAGTGGGAGTTTCCAATTTAAAATGCAGATTAGAGTCAATTTCAAGCATTTTCATTAGATAAAATTTTACAACTCTCAGGTTAGGGTTAGGGTTAGGATTAGGGTTAGGGTTTTTACAATTCTCCAGTAATCTTTTCTGGACCTAATTCTTTTGATTCAAGGATTAAATCCTCGCTTCCTTTAGCATTTAAGTGTCAATAGAAATTCTGCATGATATTTTAGTCAACTGAATGATGAAAGAGGGTCAAAGTCCAAGTGGGAGTTTCCAATTTAAAATGCAGATTAGAGTCAATTTCAAGGATTGTCATTGGAGAAAAAAAATCACACTTCTCTGCTAATCTTTCCTGGATCAAAAGTTTTTGATTCAAGGAATAAATTACAGACTTTCTTTAGCATGTACTTGTCAAAAATGATCTGTCTCAGAATATCTTCATGAACTGAACGATGGAAAAATGTCAAAGTCCAAGTGGGAGTTTCCAATTTAAAATGCAGATTAGAGTCAATTTTAAGAATTTTCATTAGATAAAATTTTACAACTCTCCGGTTAGGGTTAGGGCTAGGATTAGGGTTAGGGTTTTTACAATTCTCCAGTAATCTTTTCAGGACCTAATTCTTTTGATTCAAGGATTAAATTCCTCGCTTCCTTTAGCATTTAAGTGTCAAAAAAAATTCTGCATGATATTTTAGTCAACTGAATGATGAAAGAGGGTCAAAGTCCAAGTGGGAGTTTCCAATTTAAAATGCAGATTAGAGTCAATTTTAAGAATTTTCATTAGATAAAATTTTACAACTCTCCGGTTAGGGTTAGGGCTAGGATTAGGGTTAGGGTTTTTACAATTCTCCAGTAATCTTTTCAGGACCTAATTCTTTTGATTCAAGGATTAAATTCCTCGCTTCCTTTAGCATTTAAGTGTCAAAAAAAATTCTGCATGATATTTTAGTCAACTGAACGATGGAAAAAGGTCAAAGTCCAAGTGGGAGTTTCCAATTTAAAATGCAGATTAGAGTCAATTTTAAGAATTTTCATTAGATAAAATTTTACAACTCTCCGGTTAGGGTTAGGGCTAGGATTAGGGTTAGGGTTTTTACAATTCTCCAGTAATCTTTTCTGGACCTAATTCTTTTGATTCAAGGATTCAATTCCTCGCTTCCTTTAGCATTTAAGTGTCAAAAAAAATTCTGCACGATATTTTAGTCAACTGAATGATGAAAGAGGGTCAAAGTCAAAGTGGGAGTTTCCAATTTAAAATGCAGATTAGAGTAAATTTCAAGCATTGTTTTTGGAGAAAAAAAAATCACCCTTCACTGGTAATCTTTCCTGGATCAAAAGTTTTTGATTCAAGAACTAAATTACACACTTTCTTTAGCATGTACTTGTCAAAAATGATCTGTCTCAGAATATCTTCATGAACTGAATGATGAAAGAGGATCAAAGTCCAAGTGGGAGTTTCCAATTTAAAATGCAGATTACAGTCAATTTTAAGAATTTTCATTAGATAAAATTTTACAACTCTCCGGTTAGGGTTAGGGCTAGGATTAGGGTTAGGGTTTTTACAATTCTCCAGTAATCTTTTCTGGACCTAATTCTATTGATTCAAGGATTAAATCCTCGCTTCCTTTAGCATTTAAGTGTCAAAAAAAATTCTGCATGATATTTTAGTCAACTGAATGATGAAATAGGGTGAAAGTCCAAGTGGGATTTTCCAATATAATATGCAGATTAGAGTCCATTTCAAGCATTGTCATTGGAGAAAAAAAATCACACTTCTCTGGTAATCTTTCCTGGATCAAAAGTTTTTGATTCAAGGAATAAATTACAGACTTTCTGTAGCATGTACTTGTCAAAAATGATCTGTCTCAGAATATCTTCATGAACTGAACGATGGAAAAAGGTCAAAGTCCAAGTGGGAGTTTCCAATTTAAAATGCAGATTAGAGTCAATTTTAAGAATTTTCATTAGATAAAATTTTACAACTCTCCGGTTAGGGTTAGGGCTAGGATTAGGGTTAGGGTTTTTACAATTCTCCAGTAATCTTTTCAGGACCTAATTCTTTTGATTCAAGGATTCAATTCCTCGCTTCCTATAGCATTTAAGTGTCAAAAAAAATTCTGCACGATATTTTAGTCAACTGAATGATGAAAGAGGGTCAAAGTCAAAGTGGGAGTTTCCAATTTAAAATGCAGATTAGAGTCAATTTCAAGCATTTTCATTAGATAAAATTTTACAACTCTTAGGTTAGGGTTAGGGTTAGGATTAGGGTTAGGGTTTTTACAATTCTCCAGTAATCTTTTCTGGACCTAATTCTTTTGATTCAAGGAATAAATCCACGCTTCCTTTAGCATTTAAGTGTCAAAAAAAATTCTGCATGATATTTTAGTCAACTGAATGATGAAAGAGGGTCAAAGTCCAAGTGGGAGTTTCCAATTTAAAATGCAGATTAGAGTCAATTTCAAGCATTGTCATTGGAGAAAAAAAATCACACTTCTCTGGTAATCTTTCCTGGATCAAAAGTTTTTGATTCAAGGAATAAATTACAGACTTTCTTTAGCATGTACTTGTCAAAAATGATCTGTCTCAGAATATCTTCATGAACTGAACGATGGAAAAAGTTCAAAGTCCAAGTGGGAGTTTCCAATTTAAAATGCAGATTAGAGTCAATTTCAAGCATTGTCATTGGAGAAAAAAAATCACACTTCTCTGCTAATCTTTCCTGGATCAAAAGTTTTTGATTCAAGGAATAAATTACAGACTTTCTTTAGCATGTACTTGTCAAAAATGATCTGTCTCAGAATATCTTCATGAACTGAATGATGAAAGAGGGTCAAAGTCCAAGTGGGAGTTTCCAATTTAAAATGCAGATTAGAGTCAATTTTAAGAATTTTCATTAGATAAAATTTTACAACTCTCCGGTTAGGGTTAGGGCTAGGATTAGGGTTAGGGTTTTTACAATTCTCCAGTAATCTTTTCTGGACCTAATTCTATTGATTCAAGGATTAAATCCTCGCTTCCTTTAGCATTTAAGTGTCAAAAAAAATTCTGCATGATATTTTAGTCAACTGAATGATGAAATAGAGTCAAAGTCCAAGTGGGAGTTTCCAATATAATATGCAGATTAGAGTCCATTTCAAGCATTTGTCATTGGAGAAAGAAATCACACTTCTCTGGTAATCTTTCCTGGATCAAAAGTTTTTGATTCAAGGAATAAATTACAGACTTTCTGTAGCATGTACTTGTCAAAAATGATCTGTCTCAGAATATCTTCATGAACTGAACGATGGAAAAAGGTCAAAGTCCAAGTGGGAGTTTCCAATTTAAAATGCAGATTAGAGTCAATTTTAAGAATTTTCATTAGATAAAATTTTACAACTCTCCGGTTAGGGTTAGGGCTAGGATTAGGGTTAGGGTTTTTACAATTCTCCAGTAATCTTTTCTGGACCTAATTCTTTTGATTCAAGGATTCAATTCCTCGCTTCCTTTAGTATTTAAGTGTCAAAAAAAATTCTGCATGACATTTTAGTCAACTGAATGATGAAAGAGGGTCAAAGTCAAAGTGGGAGTTTCCAATTTAAAATGCAGATTAGAGTCAATTTCAAGCATTTTCATTAGATAAAATTTTACAACTCTCAGGTTAGGGTTAGGGTTAGGATTAGGGTTAGGGTTTTTACAATTCTCCAGTAATCTTTTCTGGACCTAATTCTTTTGATTCAAGGATTAAATCCTCGCTTCCTTTAGCATTTAAGTGTCAATAGAAATTCTGCATGATATTTTAGTCAACTGAATGATGAAAGAGGGTCAAAGTCCAAGTGGGAGTTTCCAATTTAAAATGCAGATTAGAGTCAATTTCAAGCATTGTCATTGGAGAAAAAAAATCACACTTCTCTGCTAATCTTTCCTGGATCAAAAGTTTTTGATTCAAGGAATAAATTACAGACTTTCTTTAGCATGTACTTGTCAAAAATGATCTGTCTCAGAATATCTTCATGAACTGAACGATGGAAAAATGTCAAAGTCCAAGTGGGAGTTTCCAATTTAAAATGCAGATTAGAGTCAATTTTAAGAATTTTCATTAGATAAAATTTTACAACTCTCCGGTTAGGGTTAGGGCTAGGATTAGGGTTAGGGTTTTTACAATTCTCCAGTAATCTTTTCAGGACCTAATTCTTTTGATTCAAGGATTCAATTCCTCGCTTCCTATAGCATTTAAGTGTCAAAAAAAATTCTGCACGATATTTTAGTCAACTGAATGATGAAAGAGGGTCAAAGTCAAAGTGGGAGTTTCCAATTTAAAATGCAGATTAGAGTCAATTTCAAGCATTTTCATTAGATAAAATTTTACAACTCTTAGGTTAGGGTTAGGGTTAGGATTAGGGTTAGGGTTTTTACAATTCTCCAGTAATCTTTTCTGGACCTAATTCTTTTGATTCAAGGAATAAATCCACGCTTCCTTTAGCATTTAAGTGTCAAAAAAAATTCTGCATGATATTTTAGTCAACTGAATGATGAAAGAGGGTCAAAGTCCAAGTGGGAGTTTCCAATTTAAAATGCAGATTAGAGTCAATTTCAAGCATTGTCATTGGAGAAAAAAAATCACACTTCTCTGGTAATCTTTCCTGGATCAAAAGTTTTTGATTCAAGGAATAAATTACAGACTTTCTTTAGCATGTACTTGTCAAAAATGATCTGTCTCAGAATATCTTCATGAACTGAACGATGGAAAAAGTTCAAAGTCCAAGTGGGAGTTTCCAATTTAAAATGCAGATTAGAGTCAATTTCAAGCATTGTCATTGGAGAAAAAAAATCACACTTCTCTGCTAATCTTTCCTGGATCAAAAGTTTTTGATTCAAGGAATAAATTACAGACTTTCTTTAGCATGTACTTGTCAAAAATGATCTGTCTCAGAATATCTTCATGAACTGAATGATGAAAGAGGGTCAAAGTCCAAGTGGGAGTTTCCAATTTAAAATGCAGATTAGAGTCAATTTTAAGAATTTTCATTAGATAAAATTTTACAACTCTCCGGTTAGGGTTAGGGCTAGGATTAGGGTTAGGGTTTTTACAATTCTCCAGTAATCTTTTCTGGACCTAATTCTATTGATTCAAGGATTAAATCCTCGCTTCCTTTAGCATTTAAGTGTCAAAAAAAATTCTGCATGATATTTTAGTCAACTGAATGATGAAATAGAGTCAAAGTCCAAGTGGGAGTTTCCAATATAATATGCAGATTAGAGTCCATTTCAAGCATTTGTCATTGGAGAAAGAAATCACACTTCTCTGGTAATCTTTCCTGGATCAAAAGTTTTTGATTCAAGGAATAAATTACAGACTTTCTGTAGCATGTACTTGTCAAAAATGATCTGTCTCAGAATATCTTCATGAACTGAACGATGGAAAAAGGTCAAAGTCCAAGTGGGAGTTTCCAATTTAAAATGCAGATTAGAGTCAATTTTAAGAATTTTCATTAGATAAAATTTTACAACTCTCCGGTTAGGGTTAGGGCTAGGATTAGGGTTAGGGTTTTTACAATTCTCCAGTAATCTTTTCTGGACCTAATTCTTTTGATTCAAGGATTCAATTCCTCGCTTCCTTTAGTATTTAAGTGTCAAAAAAAATTCTGCATGACATTTTAGTCAACTGAATGATGAAAGAGGGTCAAAGTCAAAGTGGGAGTTTCCAATTTAAAATGCAGATTAGAGTCAATTTCAAGCATTTTCATTAGATAAAATTTTACAACTCTCAGGTTAGGGTTAGGGTTAGGATTAGGGTTAGGGTTTTTACAATTCTCCAGTAATCTTTTCTGGACCTAATTCTTTTGATTCAAGGATTAAATCCTCGCTTCCTTTAGCATTTAAGTGTCAATAGAAATTCTGCATGATATTTTAGTCAACTGAATGATGAAAGAGGGTCAAAGTCCAAGTGGGAGTTTCCAATTTAAAATGCAGATTAGAGTCAATTTCAAGCATTGTCATTGGAGAAAAAAAATCACACTTCTCTGCTAATCTTTCCTGGATCAAAAGTTTTTGATTCAAGGAATAAATTACAGACTTTCTTTAGCATGTACTTGTCAAAAATGATCTGTCTCAGAATATCTTCATGAACTGAACGATGGAAAAATGTCAAAGTCCAAGTGGGAGTTTCCAATTTAAAATGCAGATTAGAGTCAATTTTAAGAATTTTCATTAGATAAAATTTTACAACTCTCCGGTTAGGGTTAGGGCTAGGATTAGGGTTAGGGTTTTTACAATTCTCCAGTAATCTTTTCAGGACCTAATTCTTTTGATTCAAGGATTAAATTCCTCGCTTCCTTTAGCATTTAAGTGTCAAAAAAAATTCTGCATGATATTTTAGTCAACTGAATGATGAAAGAGGGTCAAAGTCCAAGTGGGTGTTTCCAATTTAAAATGCAGATTAGAGTCAATTTTAAGAATTTTCATTAGATAAAATTTTACAACTCTCCGGTTAGGGTTAGGGCTAGGATTAGGGTTAGGGTTTTTACAATTCTCCAGTAATCTTTTCAGGACCTAATTCTTTTGATTCAAGGATTAAATTCCTCGCTTCCTTTAGCATTTATGTGTCAAAAAAAATTCTGCATGATATTTTAGTCAACTGAATGATGAAAGAGGGTCAAAGTCCAAGTGGGAGTTTCCAATTTAAAATGCAGATTAGAGTCAATTTTAAGAATTTTCATTAGATAAAATTTTACAACTCTCCGGTTAGGGTTAGGGCTAGGATTAGGGTTAGGGTTTTTACAATTCTCCAGTAATCTTTTCTGGACCTAATTCTATTGATTCAAGGATTAAATCCTCGCTTCCTTTAGCATTTAAGTGTCAAAAAAAATTCTGCATGATATTTTAGTCAACTGAATGATGAAATAGGGTCAAAGTCCAAGTGGGAGTTTCCAATATAATATGCAGATTAGAGTCCATTTCAAGCATTGTCATTGGAGAAAAAAATCACACTTCTCTGGTAATCTTTCCTGGATCAAAAGTTTTTGAATCAAGGACTAAATTACACAAATTCCTCGCTTCCTTTAGCATTTAAGTGCCAAAAAAAAAATTCTGCATGATATTTTAGTCAACTGAATGATGAAAGAGGGTCAAAGTCCAAGTGGGAGTTTCCAATTTAAAATGCAGATTAGAGTCAATTTCAAGCATTTCCATTAGATAAAATTTTACAACTCTCCAGTTAGGGTTAGGGCTAGGATTAGGGTTAGGGTTTTTAACATTCTCCAGTAATCTTTTCTGGACCTAATTCTTTTGATTCAAGGATTAAATTCCTCGCTTACTTTAGCATTTAAGTGTAAAAAAAAATTCTGCATGATATTTTAGTCAACTGAATGATGAAAGAGGGTCAAAGTCCAAGTGAGAGTTTCCAATTTAAAATGCAGATTAGAGTCAATTTCAAGCATTGTCACTGGAGAAAAAAAAATCACACTTCTCTGGTAATCTTTCCTGGATCAAAAGTTTTTGATTCAAGGACTAAATTACACAAATTCCTCGCTTCCTTTAGCATTTAAGTGCCAAAAAAAAAATTCTGCATGATATTTTAGTCAACTGAATGATGAAAGAGGGTCAAAGTCCAAGTGGGAGTTTCTAATTTAAAATGCAGATTAGAGTCAATTTCAAGCATTTTCATTAGATAAAATTTTACAACTCTCCAGTTAGGGTTAGGGCTAGGATTAGGGTTAGGGTTTTTACAATTCTCCAGTAATCTTTTCTGGACCTAATTCTTTTGATTCAAGGATTAAATTCCTCGCTTACTTTAGCATTTAAGTGTAAAAAAAAAATTATGCATGATATTTTAGTAAACTGAATGATGAAAGAGGGTCAAAGTCAAAGTGGGAGTTTCCAATTTAAAATGCAGATTAGAGTCAATTTCAAGCATTGTCATTGGAGAAAAAAAAATCACACTTCTCTGGTAATCTTTCCTGAATCAAAAGTTTTTGATTCAAGGACTAAATTACACACTTTCTTTAGCATGTACTTGTCAAAAATGATCTGTCTCAGAATATCTTCATGAACTGAACGATGGAAAAAGGTCAAAGTCCAAGTGGGAGTTTCCAATTTAAAATGCAGATTAGAGTCAATTTTAAGAATTTTCATTAGATAAAATTTTACAACTCTCCGGTTAGGGTTAGGGCTAGGATTAGGGTTAGGGTTTTTACAATTCTCCAGTAATCTTTTCAGCACCTAATTCTTTTGATTCAAGTTTTAAATCCTTGCTTCCTTTAGCATTTAAGTGTCAAAAAAATTCTGCATGATATTTTAGTAAACTGAATGATGAAAGAGGATCAAAGTCCAAGTGGGAATTTCCAATTTAAAATGCAGATTACAGTCAATTTCAAGCATTTTCATTAGATAAAATTTTACAACTCTCCGGTTGGGGTTAGGGTTAGGATTAGGGTTAGGGTTTTTACAATTCTCCAGTAATCTTTTCTGGACCTAATTCTTTTGATTCAAGGATTAAATCCTCGCTTCCTTTAGCATTTAAGTGTCAAAACAAAATTCTGCATGATATTTTAGTCAACTGAATAATGAAAGTGGGTCAAAGTCCAAGTGGGAGTTTCCAATTTAATATGCAGATTAGAGTCCATTTCAAGCATTGTCATTGGAGAAAAAAATCACACTTCTCTGGTAATCTTTCCTGGATCAAAAGTTTTTGATTCAAGGAATAAATTACAGACTTTCTGTAGCATGTACTTGTCAAAAATGATCTGTCTCAGAATATCTTCATGAACTGAACGATGGAAAAAGGTCAAAGTCCAAGTGGGAGTTTCCAATTTAAAATGCAGATTAGAGTCAATTTTAAGAATTTTCATTAGATAAAACTTTACAACTCTTCGGTTAGGGTTAGGGCTAGGATTAGGGTTAGGGTTTTTACAATTCTCCAGTAATCTTTTCTGGACCTAATTCTTTTGATTCAAGGATTAAATCCTTGCTTCCTTTAGCATTTAAGTGTCAAAAAAAATTCTGCATGATATTTTAGTAAACTGAATGATGAAAAAGGATCAAAGTCCAAGTGGGAGTTTCCATTCTAAAATGCAGAGTTGAGTTAATTTCAAGCATTTTTCATTGGAGACTCAATTCTACATGTCCCCGGTCATCTGTTCTGTATCAGATACTTTAGATTCAAAGACCTAAATACAGAACTGTGGTACAAATAACATTTGAGTCAGCATAGCCATCTGATATTTTCCTCATCTTCACATATAACCATAAGATGCTTGTACCAGGCTCAGTCTTTTCCAGTGAAAGAATTTCATGCTGCTTTATATTTTTCTGATTATTCCAATCATCTATACTGAACAGGTTTCCTCCTAACGTCCATTCCTTGAGAAGTATTGCAATAGTTTCATTTAGGAATATTCCACATGGTGTCCAATACCTCAATAACGTTTTGCACAACCAATTGCACTGTTGCACTTCACACTTAGCCTGTCTTACCTCCTATCATCACTTCTATTTCTTCTATTGCACTGTCTTGTGTCACACTGTTTTTGCACACTTGCTCTTTATGTAGTCCTGTGTCGATGTAGTGTTATACATAGTACCATGGTCCTGGAGGAATGCTGTCTCATTTCACTGTGTATTGTATCACTGTATATGGTCAAAATGACAATAAAAGCCACTTGACTAGACTCTATCACTGCATGCAGTTTGATTAAGTTAGGAACCAGGGAAACCAAGCAAAATATGGAACGCTTCACGAATTTGCGTGTCATCCTTGCGCAGCGAAAATGGCCTTTCAAAGTAAGGGGTATTCTGTTCTCCGAAGTAAGGCGTGGGTTCGAATCCAACTTCCGACAAAAGTTCTTCAATCGCTACAGCAGAATTTGAGCCACTGATCGGCTTTAATTGCTTTGTTTTATTTTTGCGTTTCAGGCAAAACTACATAACACTTAAAGACACTACGGGCATGTAAATGGAGAACGAAATTATAGTTATACCAAATCTCCTACACACAATACCAAGGTTACCAACTTTGGTCAGCTGACCGGAGTGAGACGTTCAATTCCCGTAAGATTTCTTTGCGCCAGCCTGAGAGTCTGAAAACACGTCACACCAGATGCATGAGAGATGGAAACCTGGGATATTCAGTCGAATCAGATCAAATATGATGCTAAGTTAGTACTAAGTTAAAATATGTTCCGGACTTGTAACATGCACCCATGATTTGGAACAGTCAGCAGGCTGTCTCTGGCCACGCCCCCTACACTCGGTCCGGCCCCTGGCTTTTCCTGAATTCTGATTCCTTTAGATAAACATTGACTTCATTGATATTGTTATTGATTTATCGACAGACCATCATACGTTTTAGACGTTATAATAACAACACTCTATTGATCCCCAAAGAGAGAAATTCTCTCCTTGCCTGCCCCCTCTTACTGTCCATGATACACAAGCACATATGTAGAAAAACGTCAGCTTGGAAGCCAAGGCTGGACTTAACCTACTCCTTAGGGTTCAACTGGAAACTGCCCCATGGCCGAGCGGTCTAAAGCCTCCTGCGCAGCGAAAATGGCCTTTCAAAGTAAGGGGTATTCTGTTCTCCGAAGTAAGGCGTGGGTTCGAATCCAACTTCCGACAAAAGTTCTTCAATCGCTACAGCAGAATTTGAGCCACTGATCGGCTTTAATTGCTTTGTTTTATTTTTGCGTTTCAGGCAAAACTACATAACACTTAAGAGGTGCAGGATGATCTGTCTTGCTCTCGCGAAGTTTTTGTACGACGTGACATGGTGACATAATGCAGCGGACGATAAAAATCTAACCACAATGCATTGCGTCAGGACCAGAATGTATTGCTTTAAGCCAGCGCTGTAGGTGGGTACATGAAGTGGAAAGCACCCAATAACAAACATAACATTTAAAAAAAATCTACAAACTAGTGGGAATATAAAATAAAATAAATGTGTCTGGGCAAATTGGTAAGTTAAATTAAATCGTTTTAAGCAGTGTTAAGCAGTGTGTGGTTTTAAACACGAGTAGCATGTACCGTGTTGACGGCGCATGAACGTATCTTGGCAGCACATGTAAAACTTAGATTTGCAAGCGGGATGTGAAACAGCATTTAGGTGTTTAAAACAGCAATAGAGTGCGTGTTTGTTCACGCAGTTACAATGTTTAGTTGTTATTTCTGTGGAACATCAGTGCAAACCCTTAGGGAACATGTTTTACATGTCAAACTTCACCGTCATGAACCACGATGCGTGTTCAAGTGTGGCGCTACAGATTGCCACAATACGTTTCGTTCATATGGGGAATTTAAGGCTCATTTTTACCGTAAACATAACACAGATTCATATATTGATACTACAAATGCCCTTACGGTGTTTACGTGTAATATGTCTATGTGCCAGCGCCAATGTCGCGATGTCAGATCACTAACAGCTCACTTAAAGGAACATATAGCCGAAGGACGTGTTGTGACATGTCCGGTGACAGGATGCGACCATACGTTCACTGTGAGATCGTCGTTTACAGCCTACATGTCCAGGAAACACAGACAATGTTCTGTGGACAGTATAAGAGATCTTTATAAGGAGACAGTTTCTCAGTTTCTTGAAACTGAACCGTTAGTTACAGGCCCTACAGAGAGATTTAGTGAGACTGATGAAGGTGAAGTCCATCTTACAGAAAATTTCAGTGACCTTTTTCTTAGAAATATTTCTCTTTTCTACTTGAAATTACATGGGCAGTTTCTTCTGCCAGCATCAACTATACAAAATATTATTGAAGAGATGCTAAGCATACATGAACTAGGACAGACATATACTTTGAATAAATTAAGTGCATTCCTGAAAAGTGACTTAACTGAATTAACAGATGAGGTTATTGGTAGTATATGTGATGTTGTGAAGGAATCTGACCTTTTCACCATTAGTCATGAAGGACCAATGAGAACCAATTTTTCAAGAACTAGGGCTTTTAAACAGATGTTTAGATACACAGAACCTGTAAAGTTGTACTTAGGAAGGGATGAAACAAGGTCACAGAGGTGTTCCATTGAAAGACACTTTGAGACATTTACTGGAGTCAGACTTATGGCAGAATTGTGCTGCACAGGGTACATACGTACCATATACTGATGTGCTTTGTGATGTCAGTGATGGTCAGGTATATAAAAACAATGAGTTCTTTTCTCAAAACCCATCATGTCTAAAACTAATTCTATATCAAGATTCTTTTGAGGCGGTGAACCCATTAGGTTCAGCAAAAAGCAGCACAAAGTAGTAGCTGTATATTTGTCTCTGGCTAATTTACCACCTCATCAAGTACAGACCACATGTCACTTGTAATGCTGTGTCAGGAAAAAGACTTCAAACACTTTGGCCATGACAAAGTTTCCTCAAGGCTCATTGCAGACTTAAAAGACCTGGAAGACAATGGAATAACGGTGGCAGAGGAAAAAGTTAAAGGGACTGTTTTGTGCATTGCAGGGGACAATTTGGGGTCTCATAATATCGGTGGATTTACAGAAAATTTTAGTTTTTCTGAATATTTCTGCAGGTATTGCCGGACAACCCGAACAGATTTTCAAACAGATCCAAATGCATTTTACAGTCTGAGGAACAACAAAACGTTGAAGGTATAATATCTGAGTTTTAATTCATTGAATTACTTCGATGTTTGTATGCCTGGCCTGCCACCTTGTTTAGGCCATGACATTTTTGAGGGTATCCTTTCCTATGATTTAGCCCTTTACCTGAAGTACTTCATCAAGCAGAAAAAGTGGTTCACTTATTCAATTCTGAATAGACGCATTAAGAAATTTAAGTACAGTGGCTCTGATGTGTTGAGTAAGCCATGTGCAGTAAACTCCAATGGAGTAAAGCTTTATGGTCAGGCTGTTCAGAACTGGAATTTTCTAAGACTTCTTCCAGTGATCATGTGTGACAAGGTGAAAGAGCCCACAGATGATGATTGGCAGTTGACCCTTCAGCTAAAAGACATTGTGGAGCTGATTTGTGCACAGGAAATTTTATTGCCAGAGGTTGCATACCTTGACGTTCTTATCCAAGAATATCTTGCTTGTAGATTTTCTTTCTTTCCAGGACATAGGTTAAAGCCTAAGCATCACTACTTGCGACACTACCCTGCACTGATTTTAAAGTTTGGTCCTTTGATCAGGTTGTGGACAATGCGATTTGAAAGTAAATAAGGCACCATGGCAACAACAGTCAGAACAGCATCCAGTTCACAGCTAGTTTTAAAAATTGCTTTAACGCAGAGTGATTACAGGAAATAGGTGTACTGCTTAATATTAATTAAATTATTAAAATGTGCTAATAATAGACATATTTGTCAGTCAGACATTGTGCTTTTTAAAGAGCAGAAGGGATACATTAAATTACGATTATATTGTCCTTACTGTATATATTTTTACATTTTTCCCCTCAATGATATAAATATTTTCCCCCCTGACATATAATCAGTGTAAGCACACAAACACATTGGCCGGTTATCCTATTCATTCAGTTCCACGGACAGTGACCTGTGTTACTGTGCTGTGACATCTGGTTCCTTCATTGGCTCTGTATATTTCTATAAATGACTAAATGGCTCTGTTGTAGAAATTTCCAGCCAGAGACTTGGTTCCTATATAACGAGAAGATTTTATTTTTACTCGGACTGAGAAGCTACAGAAAATCATCTCTGCATGTGATCTCCCCTTTACTGCTCAAGCAGAGCACACGCACATCAGCAAGTGTCAAGGCAGCAAGTGCATACAAACAACTTCTCAGGACAGTTATAGGGCCTTCAGGAGGAACCAAACTGCTGCCTCATTCAGAGATACCATTGTCTAAGACTTGCACTAAAACATTCTGAGCACTTGGGCATATTTAAACAAAGTAGTATGGCACCTGTGTCAGAATCCATCCCTGCCTTGTCCTGTTCACATGTCACTGGCCATCCTATTCTCTCCTCTGTCTTGTACCCCTTAGCCCATAGTGTGTTTGCCTGCTCATAAGGCCACCATGTGGCTTAACGGGTCAAGTGGTTCCTGACTCCCCTTTTAGTTGTGGGTTTTGAGGATATCACAGGGTCCGTGTTTTCATGATTGTCCCCCAGGCCACCATGCAGCTCAGCCCAGGATTCTCCACCCATTCTACCTTTACTCCTTCAGCCGCATACACGAGTCAGGCCTAGGTTATTCAAATTTCGTCCTGCCAAATTTACTGGACAGGAAGTGGACACTGCAAATGAATATGTGAATACTCCAATACCTACATCTTTACAAGTTACATTAAGGGGTTTGGTACAGTAAATGGTTGTGAGGTGGGATTTCTTCTTGATGTCTGTTTGTAGCCCGTCCACCAGCAGCTGCTGCTGTATTTATCACACCAAGCAGGGAACGTATATTGCTAAGTTTTTCTTAGTTCAATTACACTTGACTAAGCTAATTAAGCTGGCTATGTTGTTTACATTCAGAAGGATGCCGCCATATTGGGTTATACACAGATGCCACAATAGCTCACACTCACATTCCCTCTTCATTATTTTTCTAAATACACTCTATCCTGCCTTGTCACCTGCAACAAGATCTCACTCCCTGTATCGAGTAAAGTCTTTCTAATGGTTGAGCAGATTTCTGCTTCTCTCCCAACCATGGACATCCAAAGTAAGATGAAGCAAAATGTTAGGGAATTTGACAACACATGGTTACTCTTTTGGTAACAGTGACTTTGGTTTTATTTTGATAGATGTAAACCACATAATATGGTCTTAACCTTGTTTTCTGTCCTAAAAGCAAACTTTTGTGTTACAGGAGAAAAGTGCACAGCTGCTCAGATCAACCCCAGCTAATCAGCGCATATGGGAATCTTTTCAAAATACCATGTGAGTCTAAATACCATCTAAAGTAATATAAGCTCTTTAGATGACGCTCAAATAATCAATTCCCATCAACTTGGTGTCAGAACACAAACTCGGTGGCAAAAAAGTGAAGCACAACAGACTAAGTTGTGAAAATGAAATCTGCATGTGATGAAAGGGCATGTGACAGTATCTCGATGATTATAATATCAGATCAAACGGAGTTGGCGGTATGGCCACACTGCTGGTCCCATGTCAGTAGGGTATAGCACACCCCTGGGCCCGGATACCACTAGGATGTCACTGGTGTACCACTGTGCCGTCAGAGTGTGGTGTGTCACTCCACAGTGTTGGCAGGATTGCTCTTCTCCCTGCGGCGCCACCATACGCACACGACGGTCATCTGTGGTACTGCAGAACTGAGATGTATCGCTGAACATGGTAGGACGCCAGTCGTCATCAGTCCATGCCTCCCAGTGACTACACCACTCCAAACGCAACCGTTTCTGTGCTATTGTGAACGGCAGCCTATGCATGGGACGGTGAACCCGTAGTCCAGCTGATGCCAGTCATCGCGACACGATGATATAGGGTGTTGTAGAGAGTCCAGTAGCTGTGTCCATATATCAGGCGCAGGTGTCATGGGGATCTGTGATGCTTGGAGCACAATCCAACGATCCTTCCTTGGCGTGGTCTGTCTTGGATGACCAGAAACTTCACGACGTGTGTGGATGCCTCACGTGCCCATTGGTTTCAATATCAGGCGACTGATATCCGCATGGCCCACATGCAGTTGCACCATATGACCACCTGGCTTCATGCAAACCCGCAATGCAACCCTATCAAACTCCGTCAAGTGCTGTTAACTGGCTAATGTGACTACGAGGCATCCTGTGTCTGGTAATTAAACATGCCAACTCCTTGCAATTCTAATCATTTACATATCCATCACTGGTCTGCACGTGTACCAAATTACATCTAAATTGGATAGTTCTGGGTTTTCAACTTTTTTTTCCCTGAGTGTATATGCCCTTCACTGATGAGAAATTCATCAACATCTAAGTCCTACATTCATGTACAATGCATATTAAATGAATATTTTGTCACTATTAGTCTTGATGTATCATTCTTTGAATGCACTCAATTGAATCATGGACAGTGGTTCCACATGGTAAAAAAATGAATATTCTGAAAAGGAAACATCCTTCTTCGGTTGATACATTCACTTTGTATTCTGAGAAGGTTTTTCCCTTGATTGCCTTGTACAGTATGTCTAGTGTGTTTTTTGGTATGAATGTGGCATTAATCATACAATGAAAAAAACACTGACTTGTAGTGAACATGTAAAACAAAAACATGCAGTGTCATCTATCCATTTTTCAAACCGCTTATCCTATTGGGTCACGGGGGGTCCGGAGGCAGGGAACAACCCAGGATGGGGGGCCAGCCCATCACAGGGCTCACTCACACATGCACACCTATGGTTAATTTAGCGACTCCAATTAGTCTCAGCATGTTTTTGGACTGTGGGGGGAAACCGGAGTACCTGGAGGAAACCCCACGACGACATGGGGAGAACATGCAAACTCCGCACACATGTGATCCAGGCGGAGACACGAACCCGGGTCCCAGAGGTGTGAGGCAACAGTGCTAACCACTACACCACCATGCCGCCCCCATGCAGTGTCATATATAACTGAAATAAGAAATGCTGGATTGCCTGAGTTGCATGCGTGTGTGTTTTTTAATATGGGCAACATGGTTCCCTGAGATGCCTCAGTGTTGCTCACCTCCATCTCTAACACACAGCCTCAGAAATGATTTTAAAACTACTGAAAGAAATAATTGGCTACACTGCAGCTCCACTGTTTTGTTTGGCACCCCTGCATGTCCTGCATTGTGTGGGGAAAAAAGTTGAAGGCTGTGTTACATACTGTAACACAGCTAGAATGCAAAAACACTTTATACTTCACATAAGATGGTGGACCTTATTGACAAAGGCAAATTTGTGTTGACCCCAGCAAGGCAGCTAGCGTACTTTGCATTTCTCACTTACCCGGATGTGACAATAAAGCGCTCCACTACAGTAAACCCTGCAGACAGCATTCCCCTGGAGGATGAGGGGCAGCCACATGAGTGTGTGGCAGAGTCTTTGGTTTACACTAAACTGAGAGCAGACTTGGAGAGCTCTCCCACTGAAAATAGCGAGATGGTTTTGTTTGTGGATGGCTCATGTTGGAGAGATGGGGATGCCTTGAAGGCTGGGTTTGCTGTAGTCCAGGCACAGGGTGATGATTTTCACACTCTCGTTTCAGAGCCAGTGGCACAACCCTGTTCCGCTCAATTAGTGGAGATAAAGGCTTTGACTACAGCGTGCCGGCGAGGACAACATAAGACAGTTACTATCTACACAGACTCTGCATACGCACACGGTGTATGCCATCTCTTTGGAGCAGTCTGGAAGCAAAGGGGCTTTCGCAAAAGTGACGGCTCCCCCATTCAGCATTATAATCAGATTTTGGAGTTGCTACACACAATGATGCGTCCCAAGCGTTTGGCTATTGTTAAGTGTCAGGCCCACCGCAAAGGTCGTGATTTTGTTATTCAAGGAAATGCAGCCTCTGATGCGGCAGCCAGGGCGGCTGCGCAGGTGAGTACTGCTGATCTTTTACCTATGGTGACTACAGAGCAGGTTTCTGATCTGGTGGCCCTGCAGGAGCGGGCGGGCCCCTATGAGGCCTCAGTGTGGCTAAAAAGGGGGGCCTCTAAGGATGCTAATGGTCTGTATCGCAACCATGAGGGACTTTTGGCTGCACCTCTGTCTCTGGTGAATATTTTGATAACGGATGCGCATGGTCTTGACCATTGCGCACGGGGGGAGGAGTTAAGGAAAATTACACAACAAGCTGCAAGCAATGATGGATGCAAGGTTGTCAGAATGTGAATATGAGGTGTGCATTAAGAACAATGTACGCAAAGCAATCACGGCCCCAGTAGGGCACATTCCAGTGCCTGAGGGACCGTTCAGACACTTGTGGTGGACTATGTGGACATGGGAAAAACAGCATATGGAAAGCGATATATGCTTGTGATTGTGGACAGGTTCAGCAGATGGGTGGAGACAATACCGTCCAAGGACATGGGGGCGATGACAGTGGTGAAATTCCTGATCAGAGAGTCCGAGGTTTGGGATCCCAACTGAAATAAGCTCTGATAATGGAGCTGCCTTTGTGGGGAAAGTTAAAAGTTAGTGGTTTAACAGCTGAGAATAAAACAAAAGTTGGCATGTGTGTATCACCCTCAGTTGCAGGGTATGGTGGAGAGAGTGAATGGCACACTTAAGCAGAAGCTGAATAAGATTTGCACCACCATGAAAATGAACTGGGTGGATGCCCTGTCAACAGCCTTGATGGCATATCGGATGGAAACGCACAGGTGATGCATTTGTCTCCGCATGAAATGCTGACTGGGAGACCTATGCCTGGATCGACTTGAGGGGGCGTATAAGGGACCCAGCCTAGATCAGCTGGGGGATGAATTAAAGTTGTACATGAGGACTTTAACCAAAATACACAAAACTATTTCCAAACAGGAAAAGGAGAAAGCACAGAAAGAAGACACAGACCAGGAGGAGCCAGTCATCTTTCCCGGAGATAAAGTCTACCTGCGAGTGTTCCGGTGAAAGTGGCACGAGCCCCGACGAAAGGGACCCTTCAAGGTGACACGAGCCACAGCAACAGCGGTGCAGGTAGAAGGGAGTAATACGTGGTACCATTTGAACCACTGCACTAGAGTACCGCACGAAAGACAGAGTCACTGAAAACTACACAGAGGATGCAGCTGCCCTTGACTCAGATGGCCCTGATGGAGCTCCCAGAGGAGCTCCACAGCTTGGGGTGGAGTCAGTTTCAGGATCAGAGCAGAGTGAGGGCCAAGAGGGAGCATCGCAAGCAGACCAGCCACTCCAGACAGGACACGAAGCTGTGGGTTCTGGTACGGCTGACAGCAACGATGTTAGTGATGCTAATGATTTATCAGGCCCTTCAGGTCTGGGTGCACAGCAGGACCACAGGTCAGGTGAGCACAGGACAACTGACTTCACTGACTCAGCCTGGTCCTTTGATGCTGAATAACCTCTCAGATTACAGTGAGCGAAAGCGGAGAGAAATGGGGGGAGATATGGGAGTGAGGAGAGTGAGCAAATTTTAGAAGGATGCCCAGGATGAAGTAGACCTGGATGGGTTAGCAAAACGTACACTTGGAAATTGGTGGTATAAATGGGCTAAGTATACCGCCACTTCATTAGGGCAGGAGGGGTGTGTGTTGTGTGCAAGTCCTGACCCTTCAGTTAGGGTTGTCCCGTTCCCATACACTAATAAACAGTGTGAAGAATGGGAAATGGAGAGGAGTATGAGATTCTGGAAGAGTCTGTGTCAGGAGGGGCAGGCCCCTAAGAAAGTGCAGGCCCACATCTAACCAGACGGAGCGCATACCGTACTGCCCATATCAGCGTCTGATATATCAGGGAAATACTAAATATGCATAGAGGGTGGAAAAGCATTGTGGGCAGTTTAAGCCCTGGGAAGGAGGTCAGCAAGATATTATGGCGAACAAATTGAGTTTTTTTACAGCAAATTTTCCTCTCTTCATGTTGTCCCTACTGCGCAGATTAATCGTCCCATGTGCCTGCCAGCAAATATTGCTCCTTTACCTGCCGAATGCTGCCTAATTTTAATGCTGCAATTGAAAGGCTTCAAACATGATATGGGTGTGTGGGTTCTTACTAAAAAGTTATAATTCAAGTAGCCTCAATAACAGTCCATTTTGATGGCAGGTACCTGAAAGTACAACTCTGGAGGACCTTGAGAAGTGAAAGACACCTCTGCTTGACTTCATGGCCAATGCAGGTTGTCTGAGGCCTATCCGGTCAATAAGAGATGGGAATCTGCTGGAACATGACATTGTCACGTTTCAGGTCATCCACAGGGGTCAGGGTCCATTTCAGAGGTATTCTGTGTTCTGTTTACATGTACGTTAGTTAGGATCAGAATTTTATCCTTTGACCAACATGGATCAAGTTGCTATTATTTCTTTGAATATAAACTAATAAAGTAACCAGTAACACATTGATAATTAATAAGTGAGTTATAAACACTGTCTACATTCTGCGCCACCTGTTCTGCTTTGAGCCAATCACAATTACTGCTGACCAGATGGAAGATCTTTTCAGCATTCATCTGTCTCCAGAAGGTAGCAACAAGAGAGTTGCTGAGGAAATAGACTCTCCAGAAGGTAATGACCATCTCCAGGATGCAGAAGGTACTTTAATTGACCGTATAGTGTAGAAGTAAATGTTGTTTTTGTAAAACAAAATATACCTGTATAACAAAAAACACTGTAGCTAAAGTTAAATCCTCTTACTGGACAATCACCTATTTTAAATCGCTCTTCAGTTTTATCCGTTTTCCAAACCTCTTATCCTTCTGGGTCACGGGGGTCGGGAGCCCATCCCAGAAGCAATGGGCACGAGGCAGGGAACAACCCTGAATGGGGTCAAGCCCATTGCAGGGCACACTCACACACCATTCACTCACACATGCACACTTACGGGCAATTTAGCAACTCCAATTAGTCTCAGCATGTTTTTAGACTGTGGGGGAGAACCGGAAAACCCAGAGGAAACCGCACGATAACATGGGGAGAACATGCAAACTCCACACACATCTGACCCCGGCGGAGACTTGAACCCGGGTCGCAGAGGTGTGAGGCAACAGTGCTAACCACTGCACCAGCATGTCGCCCCATCCTATTAAGCTTATTGTTCAGAATTAAAAATGGGGTTATTAAGAAAGAGTAGCCTCCTATAAAATAGCCCAGCACTCCTCCCTCCAGGCCAAGAATATTTTCTTTATGGTCCAGTTCAAAATAATATCAACTGCAGAAATACGGAGCACATGTAATTTATCTGTATTTTAAATGGTAGACGAGTGGCTGGGTGACGTCGTGGCTGGATGACTTGCAGTGTAGCTTGTTATCTGTGCGTTCTGGACAGGCTGCTGACTTCTGATTACTTTTGCCATTTGGTTCGATGTTACGTCATTTCCAGGTGTGTCGGTGCCCAGTATGAAGCTAATCGCCGCATTATAGTTATGAAAAGAAGACAGAATAGCAAAGAAATTGAGGCAGAATTAATTCAACAAAGTATTAAAAATATTACTCAAGTAGATGAATCGCTTCTTGAGACTGAAGGCGACTGTATTTGCACGAACGAGCATCGAAAAGAAATGCATTATTGTCGCGTTTAAATGAAATAGTAGTAAGTGTCACATTTGCGACGTATTACAGGAGGATGTTAATCTTAAATTTGACTGTAAAATATCATAATAAACAAGAAATGTGAGTTTTTAGTCTGCTTAAACAAGACTACCGATGTTACAGCGAGCGGACGCTGCTGCCGCGCAGGAGAAGCGAAGCGACATTGCCTTTAAAATGAGAGATTACATTCCGTGGCAGGGGGACAGTTTACAGCATGACACCGGCATTAGGCAGCAGGATGGGTGGGGTTAGGTGATCTCCCAGACTGAAAGGGATTCTGGGGACTCGGGGGACAGTGTTGCCCTGAGGGACTGAGGGCCACGTCAGAGGGGGCCTGATGTAGAGGGGCCCAGACAAGGGATGGCTGATGTAGAGGAGCCAGGTGTGGAGGTGCCACATATTGAGGAACCCTGGTGATCACACTACAGGGGGCCAAATGTTGGTGGGCCAAGAGGAAGTGGCTGGGGAGTAGAAAGCATAGATGTCTTGGAGGTGGGTAGACTACAGAGATTTATGCACCCCGGGATTCCCTCAAGTGCCTCTCAGATCTAGGATGGCCAATACTCGGTCCTCCCCAGGAGTGAGAGGATGCAGACTGGCTCCCCCCAGCCCTCCTCACCGGCTCCCTCCAAAGAGCTGTAGCCCTCCTTTTGGTGATGCCGACATCGTCCCTGCACTTCCCCCTCACACCCTCTGCCATGCGGCAGCAGACATGGCCCACAGAATGTATCAATTTTCTTTGATCTCTTGCTATATATTTTCCTGACATATATTTGTCTTTTGCCAATGTGCATTGTGGTATAGGAAACGTACCCCAGAGCAGGACTTTAGACTAAACCATTTTCAGTAAGGATAGGTGTGCTTGGGGTGAAAACACTTTAAATGAACTGTTGAGATTGATTCATTTTATCTGTACTTTTTTGAATATGAAGAATTATTTTAGTGGATATCTCCCTATTTTAATGCTAGAGGGAGCCCCCCTCCCCCCCCCAAATTTATGCCTGACCCACAAACCCACACACTGTCCACAGATGAGAACAGCGCAGACCCTGCACAGTCAGGTTTGGCAACTCCTTCCAATTTTATAGCCCAAACCAGGAGTAAAAGATGCAGAAAATCAGACCCTTCATAGAAAAATTTATGTTCAACGACACTCCATAATGCTGCTTAAAATGAAGCAATGCATGCACAAGTTAAAGCTCTTTTCATTTTAATGAATGAGGAAAGAAATAGTTTTGGATAAAGAAATGAATTAGTCTTATTTTTTTCATGTGAGCATCCTCCTGCAACATTGAAATACGGTAAAGTGGCTGATGGATGGACTTGTATTAAATTTGGGAGGGTCTGAATGAAGCTCATTACCCCAAATTTTCTTAAATTGGCTTATATATTTACAACATGGTGACTGCAACAATAATACACCCACGACTGTGGTGTTCTACCTAGAGCACCACTAGAGGGAGCTCACACATTCTGTCGTACTTGCCACAGTAACAACAGTGATGTATAGGAACAGAGTTAGAAGCCGGTAATTTATATATAAAAAATGTCATTTCATTAATCTGACTGGGTAGGTCCAGCTGTCAATCCCACCCAGGCCTATCCTCAGCTCCGCCTCTGCATCAGTCCATCTCTTTGCAGTCCAAATTGTACATCTACCAAACTTGACAACAAATTGAGAACCGTTCTGTTTCGGTGGTTGTATTTAAGGAATGTCACATTAGTAAACATCTGGACATCTGAAATGGGCAGAGACAAAATCGGCAGTACAGGCAGTCCAATGTCTTTGAAACTCCTTTTTCCTTCAGCACCCTCTTACTGCAAAACCTCAATCCAAAGTTCTCCATGTTGTTCATCTCTGTGAAACTGCAACAGGAGAGCTCTCTCCACTGGTGTTCTAATTCACCAAGGGAACAGGAAAGGCCCTCTTTTGGTAGACTGCCTACTGCAGGCTCTCTTTCCCGGGGATGAATCATCTCCAGCTTACTCAAGTGACTCTGGAAGTCGCATTAGATACTGTGTCCGGAAGCAGTCCATGCTGCGCTTAGGAATGATGTCTCTTCTAGTGTAGAACTGACTGTGGAATTTACTGTAAATTCCTAGCAAAAAAAAAAGCTGCCAGAAAAGTATTGCAAAATTGCTGTTAATCACTGTAAAACCCCCAGCTCCATGGGTGTCCCTACAGGTGGCTGCCCTTTGCTGCCAGGTTTGCTGTTACCTTTGTCTGTGCCCGTGTGTCAAGTAGAGCAAGATGGGGTAGGTGAAAAGAGAATTTCCGCAAGGAGAGTAACAAAGTATCTTCATTTCATTTAGAAAATAATTACAAAATGTCTTTTACAGGTTTTGTCGTATGTAAATTACAGCAACTATCTTTTTAAACAGAAAAATAAAAATTTACTGTAATCTGGTTTAAAAATTTATCTTGCATTTTACTCAAATTACAGAAGTTACCCTTTCAACTGGAATTGGCAATAAGTACTATTAATACTTCACAATACTGTATGTTGTTGTAGAATAGAAGTTAATTTTTATTTTTTACATTAGCAACTATGCAATCTATGCATATTGTTAAGTGGTTTAAATGAGACTATGAATAAAATGACAGCCTGAGACAGAGACCCACACAGAACAAACTCACATTAACAGGAAAGATGACATTAACATGAAAATTGTCACGGGTCGAGGTGAGCGATCGCGGGCAGAGCGGCGATCGTGCGGAAGGAGCAGGCAGGCAAGCGGGATAAGGGGAAAACGGGGTTTTAATCAAGAACGGGGATCTCACGCGAACAAACATCAATGAACATCAATGACGGACGCAGGACTCGGGTAAGACACGGACTGAAATACACAGGACTGATTGAAAATAATCAGACACAGCTGGGTACAATCCGGGAAACACACGTGGGTAGGCAGGGGGCGTGGCACACAGGAGGAGCCGACGGGCAGGGCATGACAAAAATGAGTTGCAACAAAGTCAAGTGTTTTTAAAACTGACCATATTCTAGATTAAAGGCTCAATCTGAAATCAGGACCTGAGACAGAAATCTATTAAGAACAACATGACATTAATGTTAGAATAATGTTATGATATTGTAATGAACGAATCTGGGCGTGGTCATTCGCTGCCATGTTAATGGGGAACACCGGTGATTAGGATTGGGGTGGGGGAGGGAGAGTTATAAAGAGGATGCCTATGTGGGAGGGGGGGGAAGAAAAGGTCTTTCTTTGGTCTTGTAGGGAAACTGGGGGAGTTGGAGTAGCTGTCAGTCTGTGGGAAAAGGAACCGTGGTGTGTCCGTCGCCGGTGGTAGACTGGCCGTGGATGAAGTTATAGTTAGTTATGGGGGGGGATAATGCTTTTAGAAAGATAGCGGTTTAAAGGGCTGGCAGCGAAGTACAGCGGGGAGACGAACCCCGTGGACTGAGAGACCTCAACTTCTTTTCCCTGGAGAAAGCGGGGGGGGCCAGGTGTGCCTCTTTCCAGGGGAGTAACCGCTTTTAATGGTGTAATTTTGGAATGAATGAGCGTATGTTTGTGTATGAATTTTATCCCCGGATTGCGGTCGTGAGTAGGAGGGCGGGGTTAGAAGGTGCATCGGGAATGATTTGTTTGCTGTGTGTAAGGGTTTGCACGGGCGTTGTGATTTAAGCTTGCTGTGCTGTATATTTGGATTCTGAGTGGCGTGGGGGGAACTGTGGTTGTATCATTCCTAGTGAGATGAAGTTAGCCCTCGGGAAGGGGTTGTAATCTGGGGAATATTTAATAAAGATCTTCCTATATTTTGGTGTCCTTATTTGGTTGGACCTTCCCAGCCTCTTTAAATTAAAAAGGTGGTGGCAGCGAACTTCGACAAGTGCGCCCTGGTAGCCCACTTGTTACACAGGTGGCAGCGGTGGGATCCTGCAAAGGGGGAGGAGAGTGAAAAGAGAGAGAACAAGTTTTTTTTCGTGTCCTTTTCCCCTGTGTATTAAACGACTTGAATTTTTATCATGTCACAAAGTGAGCAGGCAGCGTCGGCATCCGCCAGTTCCACATTAGAGTTCCCTCAACTCGGACAGCGTGAGTTATCGGGAGTAAGTGCTATACGGGGCTGCCTCCGCAGGCTCGTATTACTTATGGGGCTTTAAAGGGGGCCATGCAGGGATGCATGGAACCCAGTGGGAGTACTGATTGGTATCGTGCAGAATTCTCATCTCGCATTCGTTTACCTCAAGAATCAGCTAGAGAATTTGGCACAGCGTTGCGAAGGCTTGTTATGTGAGCTTATCCACTGGTTGATTATGCTACTCAAGATATGTTGGCACGGGACCATTTTGTGGTTACTGTGGGGGCTGGAGATTTGCGTATTCAGCTACGTAGTGCCAAACCCTCCACTTTGGAGGACGCCATCAGCCTTGCAACTGAAATTGAGTCTATTAGACGGTTGGAGGGACATGCTGGCCCCTCGGCGGTACGTGGTATAAGTGGATCAGGGTGGAATAAGGATCAGATGGAGACATTGTTGGGGGTGGTGGAGGGTTTGCGACAGGAGGTGCAGGCCCTGCGTGCAGAAGTGGTTACGTTAAAGGCCCGCAATAGTCCCCCTACTGCTGGTGAGAGCATAGTAGCTCCTTTGCAGTCATCCCGGGTAGCAGTGTCTGAGGCACTTCGGCCGGAGCGAATGGTGTGTTGGGAGTGTGGATGTGACAGACATCTAAAAAAGGATTGTCCCTATGTGTCGGGAAACTTTCGAGGGCGGGCACGGTAGGTCGTGTGCCCGCCCTGAAGCAGGAAGGCCCTGAGGTAGAAATTCCTCCAATGGCGAGTCTGTGTGGTCAAGGGCTATATATAGGTGCCCAGGTTGGGGGGGTTGAGGCATATTTATTGGTTGATACAGGGGCTCAGGTTTCAGTAGTGCCAAGGAGTTTTTGGGAGTCTGCCACAGGGGGGAGACCGGGGTTGGTGCCCTATGTTGGCGCTGTGGCTGTAGCGAATGGGGCTGAGCTTAAAATCTTGGGTAAATGGTGCACTGTGTGCCAATTTGAGTCTTTAGCCTTGGGGGTGGAATTTTTAGTGACTGATGGGGATATGCGAGATCTGTTGTTGGGGAATGACTTTTTAACCCAATATGGGGCAGTGATTGATTTAAAGGGGCAGAGTTGTCAGGTGATGGGGAAGATGGTGCCCCTAGTGGCACATGCCTCTAGTAAACAGCCCTGGATAGTGACCCTGAGTACTGATGTTATAGTCCCCCCACGGAGTGAGGTGGTCATTCCGGGAACAGTTAAAGTGGTGTCTGCCCACCCCTTAGTGGGGATGCTGGAACCTGCTCCATTATTAGCCAGCCGACATGATGTTTTGGTGGCACGGGTTGTTTGTCGTGTAACCCAAGGAGCTGTGCCTGTAAGAGTGATTAATGTGACCGAAGATGAGTGTAAACTCAAGCGGGGAATGAAGGTGGGTTCATTGGTCACAGACATCGAAGTGGGGCAGACAGCTGTCCTCACAGATGGTGGGGGGCCCGAGCAGTGCTGGACGGGTGAGGAACTTTTCCAACATCTAGGTCTGGATAAAAAGGGACTCAGTTTAGCAGAATCGTGTGCAGTCCAGGCGATGTTGCACCGACGAGCAGATGTTTTCAGCATGGGGCAGGCTGATTTGGGTAGAACGCAGCTGGCGATGCACACGGTTGACACTGGGGAGGCCCGGCCTATTAAAATGCCGGCTCGGCGAGTCCCTTTACATTTACAGAGAGAAGTGGATGACCAGATAAAGCAGATGTTGGAGGCGGATGTTATTCAGCCATCCCGTAGTCCATGGGCAGCGCCGATTGTACCTGTGCGAAAGAAGGATGGGGGCCTACGGCTCTGTGTTGATTATCGCCAGCTAAATGAGGTCACTCGTAAGGACGCCTATCCACTGCCGCGCATTGATGATGCGCTGGATAGTTTGTCTAATGCATCATGGTTCTCTACATTAGATCTTGCCAGTGGGTACTGGCAGGTAGAGATGCACCCGCGGGATAAACCCAAGACTGCATTTGTTACTAGGCAGGGCTTGTATGAATTTAACGTGCTTAGTTTTGGTTTATGTAATGCCCCCTCGACATTTCAGAGGTTGATGGATTTAGTCCTTGCTGACCTACAGTGGTCCACATGTTTGGTGTACCTTGATGATATTATTGTGTTTGGTCGATCATTCGAGGAACATCTTCAGCAATTGGATGAGGTATTGGGGAAGCTGCAGGGGGCAACTTTAAAAGTGAAACCAGCTAAGTGTGACCTGTTTGCTAAACAGGTACATTACTTAGGGCATGTTATCTCAGATGAGGGAATTACAGCTGACCCTGCAAAAATTAAGGCGGTCCAAGAATGGCCAGTACCTAGAAATCAAACTGAGGTGCGCAGTTTTGTGGGTTTAGCCTCGTATTATAGGAGGTTTATTAAAGGTTTTGCGGAGATTGCACGGCCCCTCCACCAGTTGAAGGAGAAAGGGCGGAGATTTAAGTGGACTCCTGATTGTGATAAAGCTTTTTTAACCCTAAAAGCATGTTTAATTACATCCCCGGTGCTGGCTTACCCAGATCCAGGTAAACAGTTTGTGTTGGACACAGATGCCAGTGATGTGGGCATAGGCGCGGTGCTTTCTCAGACAACTGAGGGAGGTGAGAGAGTGGTAGCTTATGCCAGCCGGGCATTAACTAAGGCAGAGCGGAGGTATGCTACAACGAAGAAGGAGCTCCTAAGTATGGTCACCTTTATGAAGCATTTTCGACATTATCTCCTAGGGAGAGAATTTGTGTTGAGGACTGACCATAACTCACTGCGGTGGCTGAATAATTTCCAGGGCCTGGAGGGTCAACTAGCTCGGTGGATGGAACAATTGGCCAGTTTTCATTATACAATTGTACATAGGGTAGGCAGGTTGCATGTGAATGCGGATGTGTTATCGAGGTTACCATCTTTTGGTGAGCAGGTGGGAGACCCGCAAGTCTGTGTCCTCCAAACTGCAGCCCAGAGGCCGGAGGAAGCGAATAATGTTGATGAGCTGCAGGAAGCACAGCAGGGAGACAGTGACATCCAGTTAATGATTAGTCTGAAACAAGGTGGGGTTAGTCGGGCTGAAGCTGCAAAGCATCTATGTTTAGAGTGTTATTTACCTGTATGGGATGAATTAGTGGTCCATGATGGGGTGCTGGTGAGGCAGGTGGGAGATCTGAAAGGGGTTAGTGGGGAACCCCTGGTGCAGTTAGTAGTCCCTGGGAACATGGTGCCGTGTATTCTGTACTGGCTGCATAACACTATGACTGGGGGGCATTTGGGGATACAGAAGGTACAGGCTAAGGTCCGGGAACGTTTTTTTTGGCCAGGGTGGTCGGGGGACGTCCGTCGGTGGTGCAGGGAATGTAGGGAGTGTGCATCACGGAAGGAGACAGGTGTGGCCATACGAGCTCCATTAGTTTCCACAGTGACTGCACGCCCTTATGAAAGGGTGGCTTTGGACATATTGGGTCCTCTTCCAGAGACTGAGAGGGGAAATAAATACATTTTAGTGATTGGTGACTACTTTTCGAAGTGGACCGAAGCTTTTCCCCTAGGGAATCAAGAGGCAGTGACGGTAGCAAAGGTATTGGTGGAGGAATGGGTGTGTCGCTATGGCTGCCCTCGTAGTTTACATTCAGATCAGGGGAGAAATTTTGAGTCACTGGTATTTCAAGAATTGTGCCAACTACTAGAAATAAATAAGACTCGTACATCCCCATATTCACCACAGTCGGATGGCCTGGTTGAAAGGTTTAATCGTACTCTTGTAACAATGTTATCACTGTTTGTTAATCAGAATCAGTCGAATTGGGACACTTTGTTGCCCTTTGTGATGATGGCATATCGAAGCAGTGTACATGCCAGTACAGGATTTACCCCGTATAAAGTTTTGTTTGCCCGGGAAATGATTTTACCGGTGGATGTCATGTTGAATTTGGATCATGGTGAAAGATTAAAACCCATGTCAGAGTATGTGTCTAGTGTGTCTCAGACATTAGCGACTGTGGTGGAGGCTGTGAAAAAGCATCAGGGGGAGGCATCACATAGACAGAAACGGTGTTACGATTTTAGAGCACAGCCACAGTTCTATTCTGTGGGTGAGTTGGTATGGATGCGGGATAAGGCTAGAAGGAGGGGTGTTTGTCCTAAGTTACAGCGGCGGTTTAAGGGACCATTTAAGGTTAAAGAGAGGATCTCTGAGGTGCTGTATAGGGTGTGTCCAGAAAAAGGGGGGGGGGACACTATCGTTCATGTCAACCGACTAAAACCTTGTGTGCCTTCCTCTTTTGAGGTGTCTCCATCTTCCAGGGGGTCTGGGCCTGTGTGGAAGGAGTGGAGGCGGCGAGGTAAAGGTCGTACAGGACCTCCAGAGGTTCATTCCCCGGCTAGTTGGATTTACCTCCAGTCTGGAACTCCCCAAGGAAGAGTCTCAGAGGAACAATCGGTAAAGGCTCCTGCGGCTGGTTCCCAGTTAGAAGATCCAGGAGCAACAGAGGATATTGCAGCATCAAGCTGTATGATGGAGCTGGAGAGTGAAGCCCGGGAAGAGTTGGCTGTGCAAGTGGGGTCTAGTGGCCCTACTGCTGTGATTGTGCAAGGGGATTTGGTTGACACAGGGGGTGGTCCTCGACCTCAGAGATGGCAACTGAGGCGAGAGAGACGGTTGCCTGTCTGGACCAAGGATTATGACATGCAGTGACTCGAGGACGAGTCCTCTCCGGTTGAAGGGGGGGATAGTGTAATGAACGAATCTGGGCGTGGTCATTCGCTGCCATGTTAATGGGGAACACCGGTGATTAGGATTGGGGTGGGGGAGGGAGAGTTATAAAGAGGATGCCTATGTGGGAGGGGGGGAAGAGAAAAGGTCTTTCTTTGGTCTTGTAGGGAAACTGGGGGAGTTGGAGTAGCTGTCAGTCTGTGGGAAAAGGAACCGTGGTGTGTCCGTCGCCGGTGGTAGACTGGCCGTGGATGAAGTTATAGTTAGTTATGGGGGGGGATAATGCTTTTAGAAAGATAGCGGTTTAAAGGGCTGGCAGCGAAGTACAGCGGGGAGACGAACCCCGTGGACTGAGAGACCTCAACTTCTTTTCCCTGGAGAAAGCGGGGGGGGCCAGGTGTGCCTCTTTCCAGGGGAGTAACCGCTTTTAATGGTGTAATTTTGGAATGAATGAGCGTATGTTTGTGTATGAATTTTATCCCCGGATTGCGGTCGTGAGTAGGAGGGCGGGGTTAGAAGGTGCATCGGGAATGATTTGTTTGCTGTGTGTAAGGGTTTGCACGGGCGTTGTGATTTAAGCTTGCTGTGCTGTATATTTGGATTCTGAGTGGCGTGGGGGGAACTGTGGTTGTATCATTCCTAGTGAGATGAAGTTAGCCCTCGGGAAGGGGTTGTAATCCGGGGAATATTTAATAAAGATCTTCCTATATTTTGGTGTCCTTATTTGGTTGGACCTTCCCAGCCTCTTTAAATTAAAAAGGTGGTGGCAGCGAACTTCGACAAGTGCGCCCTGGTAGCCCACTTGTTACAATATTTTTTGCTGGTCTGTGTTAATGTAATACAACAACTCTGTTCTAATAGCTCCCTGTTACTTTAATGCTGCATGTGTGTGTAATTTATAGCAAGTTAGGCAAGCTACAGATTCAACCATTAAACTGCATTTTCATTCCACATTTTTTGACAGTTCTGTCCAAAAACATATTCCACCAAATCAGCCGTAACAAATTCCAATAACTTCAACCTTCAAATGTATTAAAGTTGATCTTTTTCAGTGTGTTCCTAAATCTTACGGTATAAGCAAAAGGTATAAATAAAAGATTAAGAACAATTTCCATTCGAATAGTGGAGAAGAGTCCTCATCTTTTGTACATGTGTCATGCTCAGAGTCCATCAATCGCCTGAGGAGAGAGGAGATGTGAGGATTGACTGAGTTGTTCTTCTCAGGCATCGTCCCACTTCTTTGGTTTACAGTCTTCATGCTGCTGCTTGGATTGATTCCAATGAAACAGTTGAAACCGCAAAATCACATGAATAAAACTTACGCTGACCCTCACGGAAGCAGCCTGGTATCTGTTTCATACCTCACTTTACAACACACAGGACTTTTTTTTTTTAACAATTTAAAGGCACAAGTTATTTTACTTCATGGCCAACCCATGTTTGCTAGTTTAATGGCAGAAAAATAGTCAAAGCCAGGCGCCTGGTCCACAAGGGTTGTACTCAGTCACTGGTGTATTTAGGGTGTAAACATGCTATAAACTAATTTTTTCAAACATTTTCTTTAAGAGCTACATGCGCTTGCACCTTGGTGAATTGCTATTATAATGGTGGACTTGCCAGGTAGAAGAAAAGAATAGAGGTCTGCATTCCCGTGGAACCGATGGCAATAAAGTGCTATCAAAAGTTTCATTTTTGAATGTGGGAGCATGGGGGGGGGGACAAGTGATATGTTTACAGGAAAAAAGAATTAAAACAAATGTATTTTTTTGTTATCAAACAATTATTTATTTGCATGAGTGAATAGAAAATTACATTAACTCCCTATAACGCCACATGTATCATATTTAAGACCTCTACGTCAGTAATACGATTATCCCTTTCCTCAAAAACCTGGTGTATATAATGATATACCTGTATTCTGCCCTCTGGTGGATGACCTATGTAGTTCAGATGGAAAACGTCTTTTTTTTTTCAAGAATCACTGACGGCTGCAAACACGTTGTAGCCGGCAGGATTTTCATGGGATAAGAAGTCCTATTTTGGGAACAGTTACAGTAAGCGCAATGTAGCGAAAATTAATTATATTTCAAAATGAGTCTTTATTAGTGTGAACTAACTAATAATAACTTAATATATCATGAAATATTTTATAGAAAAACGTGCTGAAAATGTGTGTATCAAATATGATACTACGGGTATGAAAATGTATTATATTTGTCAGTGCATCAGGTGTTGTTTTAGTCAATTTCTTGATAAAATTTTATATCATAATACAAACAACAATTAATATATAACCGGTACGAGTAGCGACCATATAGCTGAAAAGGGGACCTTTATTTTGATACCCCGAGGGGATTTTTATGATGATATGGGGCGCGGTATTCCATCAGATTTATACCCGCATAATCTCGCGATTCGAATCGAAGTACTGTTTGGTCTTGGAGGTTTCTTGGGAAGAGGGAGTGCGGCAAGTAGCCTAGTCTTCCTCTGGATAAGGCGGACCACTCTTCGTGAAGTTTTGGGGCATTGATGGTGAGGGACGAACGCATTTGCCCAAAGGCACAAGGGGGTGAAGTCGTGTATCCAGAACAAGATTGTTTGCAAAGACAAGGTATGGGTTTTATCTTTTTCCTAACATAGTTAATTGCTATTGAGTCGGACATAGTTTTAATTATTGACTGACGCGATGGTAATATATAAAAGAGCGACCGGAGGTGAAAACCTGATCGGCTGGTGTGAGTGCGGGTCCTCTGGAGGTAGATAAACGCTTTTGCTGTGTGGGATACATGTTGGTTTTATGTTTATTATGAGGAATGGAGTGTGGGTTTTGTAATTTCTGTTTTGGCATTT
The DNA here is from genome assembly GCF_023856365.1 of Brienomyrus brachyistius. Classification (NCBI taxonomy): domain Eukaryota; kingdom Metazoa; phylum Chordata; class Actinopteri; order Osteoglossiformes; family Mormyridae; genus Brienomyrus; species Brienomyrus brachyistius. The sequence goes on along the minus strand of NW_026042352.1, from coordinate 33,874 downwards.
GCAGGAAACCGCAACCTTTGGGGAAAGTTGTACCCACTGTTTCTCTTCCCCTCTTTTAGGGCGCAACGTATATACTGCCTTTGTAAAATTATCTGCGAACGATACACATGTATAACTCCGCTGAGACCGTGGACTTTCTCGGGTGACTCTGTCCGTACCCTCTAGCAGGCTGTCCCTGGGCTTATTAGTTGGAGCCTGGGACCAGTGCTCTGACGACCCCAGTGTGCGTATTGGAGTGGATTTGCTGTGCGCTGTCGGTATTGGTTTTTATTTTGTTCTGCAGTGAGGACTATTTTGTTGTTTTGAGTATATGGTATTTTGATTTGTTTAAACCAGGGGTGCTAATCGAGCAATAGGGTCCCAGCCTGCTGTGAGGATATCTCTGGCTGCCCAGTGGCGCGGGCCGGGGTTTTAAACTACCTACTGGGGGATATACTTCACCAGTGGAAACATCAACCAGGTCACCGGGAGTTATTGAACCCTCCCCTTTTTGTTGCGATTGTTAATAAAACCAATAAATACTTTTATGATCCAGCCCTAATCTCTCCTGTGTGCTCGCTTTGGATACCGCTTGATTAGGGGGGTACTCGCTCAAGGTCACAAATATAATACTCAATTTTAAGCTTGATTATTTCTTCCAGTATTCGTTTTGAGAATTTGACGTTTATGCTGTTTTGTCTTGTTTGTCTGTTTTGTCCATGCGGGGCGACGGAACACCAGCGACGTCCATTGTGTCTGTGTGATTCACTTTTACTCTCGCACCATGTTTTGTCTTGTTTATAAAGAATTACGGCAGGATAGCTGTGCAGAATCTTTATTGAATGACACGGAGTTTATGTTGTACTCCGTACAGGCAGGTAGAACTACTCCGACTGAGTCTCAGCGAGTATGCATAAACAGATCACGTGTGCATTAACCAATCAACATAAAGCTTCTATTTAACACGTACACATCATTTAAATAATCAATTCTGTGTCTAACAAATTATGCAATATTTTCTGCACGAATATTACACACTCTATGCAGGATTTTGTATTGTATTAACTGTAAACTGGAATTTCTAATCAGTTTATAGGTTTTTAAACATATCTTAGACCAGAAATTGTGGTCCCAGCTGACTGATAGATCTTCCACCCATGTTGCAATGAGTCATCCATTTTAGAAAGTGTCCTGTATATTTTAGACAGTAATTTGGGGGGTTTCAGATTAAGGAATTCTGCCACACTTTGCGGTATTTGTAATTTGATTTGATTAGACCTTTTTTTTTTTTTTACTATAGATTTAACTTGTTGATATTCTAAAAATCTATTCTTGCTAATCCCATATTGTTTAATATGTCAAAGGGAATAAAGTCTATTCCTTCAAATATATGTTCCAAGTATTTAATACCTTTACAACTCCAATCTGGGAAGTTTATCAATTATTGTTTAGTAGTACATCAGGGTTGTTCCAGATGGGAGTACGCTTGCATGGGATTAATGAAGACTCAGTCATTTTTAGAAACTCCCAGCACGCTGTCAGAAAAGAGCTGATACTGATGCTTTTGAAGCATTCCTGTCGTTTTGATGTTTGAGCTAATGAATGGTAAATCCGAAATCTCTATCTTATTGCATAGTGCCTGTTCTACGTCTGGCCAAGGCTCATCTAAGAGGGTATGTTTTAACCACCCTGAGATGTTTTGGAGCCTGTTGGCAAAGAAATAGTGGTGAAAGTTAGGCCGATCTAGTCCTCCTTTATCCTTAGTCCTTTGCAGTGTTTCTAAGCTAATACGTGGGGGTTCATCTGAATTCCTCTGGAAAGATAGCGGAGTCCAGAGATCTAAACCAGTCAGGTGATGTTTTGCTCGGGATCATTGCAAATAAATAATTAGTTCTTGGCAAAACCATCATTTTTATTGAGGCATCCCTTCCCATAAGTGATATGGGTAGGGACTTCCACCTAACCAGATCATCCGCTACTTTCTTTAAAAGTGGGAAATGGTCTAGTTTAGTTGAATCTGCCAGCCTAGGTGTAACATTAATTCCTAAATATTTAATATCTCCAGACTACAGTGGAGAGGAAGAATTATTCTGGAAGGAGCAATTAATTGGAAGAACTGTAGATTTTAAGCAGTTTATCAAATAACCTGAGACTCTTGAGAAAGAGTTTATTAATGTAATTACCTCAGAAAGAGTGGTTTGTGAATGCTGGAGAAAAAGTAACACATCATCCGCATAAAGTCTTACCTTATGTTCTACATTCCTGCATTTAATGCCTTTAATCACTGTAGCCTGTCTAATTGCTGCTGCTAGTGGTTCAATAAAAATCGCAAACAATGAGGGGGATAGAGGACATCCGTGGCTGGTGCCCCTCTTGAGACAGAAACTGGAGGATGTTTAGTCATTCGTCCTGACGCATGCTGTTGGTGAACTATATAATATTTTTAACCAGTTTATGAAAGAGTTTCTGAAACCAAATTTGCATAAAGCTGCAAATAAAAAATTCCAGTTACTGTAACTCTATCGAATGCTTTTTCTGCATTTAGAGACAGTATTGTAATTTGAAGGTTTTTATTGCATGAATAGTCTATGTCTAGATTAAGTAATCTACGTGTATTTGTTGATGAGTGCCTCCCTTATGAAACCAGTTTGGTCAGGATGAATTATGAGAGGGGTTAACTTCTCTATTCTTTTTGAGAGAGCTTTGCAGATTATTTTAAGGTCAACGTTTATAAGGGATATTGGACGATAGCTGGTAGATACTGTAGGATCTTTGCCTGGTTTTAGCAAGAGACTAATGTTTGCAGAATTCATATTTGGTGGTAGCCGACCATTTTCCCTGGTTTCTTGCAACATTCTGCAGAATGTTGATGCCAGAATTGTCCAGAATTCTTTATAGAATTCTGCTGGAAATCCATCTGGACCTGGAGCCGTTTTATTGGGCATACCGTTCAGGGCTTCCTGGAGTTCACCTGGTGTCAGCGGAGAATCCAGTGCCATCGCTTGATTGTCTGATAATTTCGGAAGGGTTATACTATCAAGAAACTGATCAATTTCGTCTTTAGATGGGTTTATCTGTGGTGAATATAAAGATTTGTAAAAGTCCCTGAAAGTGCTGTTTTTTCTGTCAGGGTCATATACTGTATCCCCATTTCAGTCTTTAACAGCACATATAGTTGTTTTTTTCCATATTTATTTTTAACTGATCGTATCTAGCCTCGCTTGTCTCCCGTGTCTCCCTTTCCCGAATAAACCCCGATTACCCCGATCCTGCTCGTCAGCCTGGTTTTCTGAACCACCGCCCGCACGATCGCCTGTCTACCCGAACCTTCCCGTGACACATGGTTTCTTCTAAGTCCTGGATACACTTGTTTTCTCTTCTTTTTATGTGATGAGAATGAGATTATTTTACCTCTCATCACAGCTTTGCCTGCTTCCCAGAGAACAGATGCTGATGTTCCAGGCAGGTCATTATAGTCTAAATATAAAGCCCACTCTTTTTTTAAAATAGTTAATAAAATCTCCATCTTTAAGCAATGATGTATTAAATCTCCAGTTTCTACTTGGTGGAATGGCCTTCTTATTTATTAGGGTTAAAGATACAGGAGCATGATCGCTGACAGCTATAGGGTGTATCTCTGTGTCTGAAATGTCACTCAGCAGAGAGCTACTGACTAGGAAATAATCCAGATGAGAGTAAGAGTGATGGACATGTGAGAAGAAAGTATATTCCCTACGGGTGGGGTGAAGAGAACGCCATGCATCGCAAAGTCCATAGTCGCTCATGTGCTGTTTAACTATGTTTGTGGATTCCCAATTGCGCTGAGCAGCTGTACTGAGCCTGTCCATTTCTTTATTTGGTCCAAAGTTGAGGTCGCCCACAAGAACAAGTGCGCAGTCCTGGTGTTCAGAGAGTGCGGTAAAGAAAACGTGGAAGAATGAGGGGTTATCAACATTTGGACCATATATATTAACAATACATAACTTTTTGTTAAGTATAGATAATTTAATGATTATAAATCTACCCTGTGGATCTATAATTGTGTTGAGTACTGTGAAATTGACATTTTTATGTATTAGAATGGGGAGGCATGGTGATGCAGTGGTTAGCACTGTTGCTCCGGACCCCCTGCGGCCCAGTAGGATTAGCAGTTTGGAAAATGGATGGATGGATGGATATTTTTATTAATTTAATTTTGAGTATTATGGTGTTCCATGGGGGCGGCATGGTGGTGCAGTGGTTAGCACTGTTGCCTCACACCTGGGTGACCCAGGTTCGAGTCTCCGCCTGGGTCACGTGTGTGAAGTTTGAATGTTCTCCCCATGTCATCGTGGGGTTTCCTCCGGGTACTCCGGTTTCCCCCCAGTGTCCAAAAACATGCTGAGGCTAATTGGAGTTGCTAAATTGCCCTTAGGTGTGCGTGTGAGAGTGAATAGTGTGTGAGTGTGCCCTGCGATGGGCTGGCCCCCCATCCTGGGTTGTTCTCTGCCACTTGCCCATTGCTTCTGGGACAGGCTACGGACCCCCCATGACCCAGTAGGATAAGCGCTTTGAAAAATGGATGGGTGGATAGATGTATTAGAATTGCTACCCCTCTTTATTATAATAATAATAATAATAATAATAATAATAATAATAATAAATAAATAACTTAATTTCCCTACAGGGGATCAATAATCTTTACGCCTCCTCAACTTGCTCTTTGTGGAGTAAGTTGACCACGAAGGGCTGCCACTCATAGTGGCGCCCAGGGAGCTGGGGGTTAAGGGTCTTGCTCAAGGAGCCGCAGACGTGCTGAGGCTGGGTTCGAACCTGCGACCTTCTGATTACAAGGATACAGGCTTAGCCCACTGAGCCACACGCTGCCCCCTAGTGCCCACTTTGCCTAGAGTTATAGCAGGCTGAGAACACATTGGGAAACTCGGGTGTTTTAAGTTCATCCTTTGGCAGGTCTATGAGTCTCTTGTAATAAAACGTCTGCCTGTAGTTTAAGCTGGCTACCAGGGAGTGGTACTGGGGTCGCCGTACAGCTGCCCATCCACGTAGAGCTGGTCTACGGCGATGAGAGCTCGGGAACCCTTCTAAATAAAGTTGCGTCGGATTGGGAACAGAACTTTGCGTCGCTCCAGGATCTCTTTGGGGAACTGGTCGTTTACGACAAAGTCTGTTCCTTTCAGCTCCCAGCCGCGGCTCTTCACCTGCTCCTTCTGCTTAAAATATCCAAATTTAACCACAATAGGATACGGTCTCAGTGCACCAGGCCTCTTGGCTCCCAGCCGATGGACTCTCTCAAAGCAGATGTTTTTCAGTGTCCTCTGAAAGCTTCAGGTGGTTCTTGATAAAGGTTTTGACGGTAATTCTGGGATGCCTGAAAACACCAGGTTATTTCTCATGCTACAGGCCTGTAGATCGACGACAGTCTCTTTTATTTTTTTATTTTCTTCATTTAGATGGGTCACATTTTCAGTTAGAGACTTAACCGAGTCCCATAGTGAGGTGTTTTCAGCAGCGAGTGTTTCCACCTGCTGCTGGTTGAATTCCAAAGATTCCCTCGGGGATTTGAATTCCTGATGTAGAATCTCGACGAGAGCCAACCTCTCGTCGAAGCTGGACAATCGTTTGTCGATTGAATCCAGGATGTCGGCAAAGTCTTTACCAGTCGGCGATGCTGTGCCAGGGGAGTCTGCCGGGCAACTTCTTTTGGAGGACGGTGTCTCGCTTTTGGCTGGAGAAGATGCATCTGCGTTCTTCTTCATGACTATAATGTTGAAGTACCAGTCGATATATTCCACAAGAGATTCCAAATTCCCCTCGCTGTTCATTCAGATTTTCCGCCAAGTCTCCGGCGTCTGACGTCACCTACAGCATTTCCGCCTCTGACGTGCCCTCCAACGTACTCATACTTGTACTTGCAAGATCTCAATTCTGTATTACAGTAGCGTACATTGTCCTGGAGGATATGGGTGTGAGGCAAGGAACAACCCAGCATGGGCCACCAGCATATCGCAGGGCACAGATACCAGTCACACCTACAGGCAATTTGGTAACTCCAATTAGCCTCAGTATGTTTTTGTACTGGGGGGGGGGGGGAAACCAGAGAACCTGGAGGAAACCCCACAACAACACAGGAAGAACATGCAAACTTTACACACATGGTGTTATGGCCGTGACTCAAACCCAGCTCCCAGAAGTGTGAGGCAATAGTGCTAACCATTGCACCACCATGCTGGACCATAAGTGGAAATCCAACAAGTGAAACTGATTTATTAGGGTTAAGCTAACAGACACCCAGAAAAATTAAAATGTAAATCACTGCAGTGCCGTGCAAACCTGTGTGAACAGCCAATCAGATCAGCCTGCTCTGTAGCATGTACCTCCCTGTTTCCGGTCCCTTTGTCAGTTTCTCACTGGCTGATTCAAAACAAGTGGAACCACTATGATGTTCAAACCCTTTGCTCTTCTCATTTTCATTAGTAAGCTCCTGATCACCGTAACCAGTCTGCATTTAAGACATTTTTCCCACACCCCATTCTCACAATAAGCTGATAATAATACTAATAATACTACTGTAATAATAGTATTACAGTAGACTTACTCAGCCAGATGGCAGTGGTCACATACTGATGAATGGTTGGGTAGCCAAGTGCTAGAAAGCTAGAAAGCAAATAAACTGATTCACCATTTACTCTCATGTACATCAATTAAAACTGTTTGCTCCAAGATAAAAGATGAAAAATACAAAAGTCATTTTTTCCGTCTAACCTCTGATTACTGCATGACATTTCTGATAATTGATGAGTAGAAGTCTGTTGTCAAATGTCTGTTGCTTGGTGGTAAGATGTTTCCAAAAGGAGAACCACAAAGAGCACAGTCATTTTCAAGGTTATTTCTCACTGGTCAGTGTGAAAGGCTGCATCATTACTATAACGCCGGGCTCAGCACAGTGACTGCACCTGCGCTGCACTGTAGACCACAAGCCAGGCTGCAGACCATCAGCCCTGAAAGTTAAAACAGGACTCGTATGTGTGTCATGTGTTGTTTAATAAAAATTTACAGGACAGAACATAGTGGATTCAGTTTCCTTTGCTCTTACACTCCCAGTCCAAAGTGTGGCCACAACTGCTGTCAATGCATCTGTTTCTTTTTTCACTGTGTTATTCACCTTAATATCAAAAGGCTCCAAAGCAGTACAGTAATGCAGAACAAATAATGTAACTAACAAGGAAGTGGGGAGGTAATGGACAGAAGTGTTGGTTTTTGGTAACTCCACTCCTCTGACCTCCACTGTAATTTTAGGTTCCTTGGAACAATATTGTAAACCAGTCATCACACACCTAGGGGTTAAAGTCGACACCAACCTTAAGTTTGACACGCAGATAAGATCAGTTGTCAAGTCAAGCTTTTTACAATTGAGGCAGTTGGCCAAAATAAAGCCAATTCTTTCTAGGCAGCACTTTGAGACAGTAATCCACTCTTTTGTCGGTACTAGTTTGGACCACTGTAACGCCCTCTATGTTGGGGTTAGAGGCTCCACTATTGTTCACCTCCAGAAGGTTCAAAATACTGCCGCACATGGAAATATGAGCATGTCTCCCCCATTTTAGACTCACTCCACTGGCTGCCCGTACATTTTAGGATTCATTTTAAAATTCTGTTATTTGCTTTTAAAGCCCTCAAGGGTCTTGCTCCACCTGACCTCTGTGAGCTGCTTCACCCTTACACCCCCACCTGCTCTCTCAGGTCAGCTGATCAGCTGCTCCTGATGGTTCCTAAGACTCAGCGTGAGCTTAGAGGGGATCGAGCTTTTGCATTCGCAGCTCCTAAAATGTGGAATGATTTGCCTTTTCACATTAGAGAGGCCTCTTCTCTTTAAATCTTTAAATCTCTTTTTAAAACTCATCTCTTCTCCTTGGACACCTTGTGAGATATTAACTTTAATAGTAAATTTTATTTCAATCTTAGCCTTTTCTTTATTAATATAAATTTTTATATATTCATAAATAATTATTAATATAATATTTTTATTTTATTAATGGCCATTTACTTACATTTAATGTTTTGGTTTTTATTAAATTTATTTTAATTTGTTTTTAAGTTTGTGAATATTTTTATTTATTCCTTTGTGCAGCACTTTGGTCGATAAGGTTGTTTAAAGTGCTTTTTAAATAAAGCTGGATTGGATTAGATTGGAAGATGGCTCAACAAATCTCTCTCCCAGTATGTAAAATTCGATAGAGGGGCGCAAGGTGACATTCTGTCTGGGGCCCAGAATTTTTAGCTACACCTCTGTGCTACTGTGTTTTTATTTTTACTCTAGCCATCAACAACTCTGGAGCTGCTATATTGCCACCTGGTGGTGAAGAGATCAGACAAAATATGTACACATGTAACCAACAGTGGGGCGGCATGGTGGTGCAGCGGTTAGCACTGTTGCCTCACACTTCTGGGACCCCGGTTTGAGTCTCTGCCTGGGTCACATGTGTGTGGAGTTTGCATGTTCTCTCTTGCTAAATTGGCCGTAGGAGTGCATGTGTGTGTGAATGGTGTGTGAATGGTGTGTGAATGTGCCCTCCGATGGGCTGGCCCCCCATCCTGGGTTGTTCCCTGCCTTGTGCCCATTGTTTGCAGGATAGGCTCCGGACCCCCCGCGACCCAGTAGGATAAACGGTTTGGACAATGGATGGATGGATGTATGAGGGTGAGTCACAATGACAACAGCTGCTCTGTTGACTTGGTCCCAGGAGTCGTCAGCGTTGGTCTGCCGGGGCCCCCGTCCTGTCTGTGGAAGCACCCCTCTTGTTGGCTGTTCTCTCTGCCTGGGCCCCCTCTCCTGCTGCCTCACCTTTGGGTTGAAGTGGCTCCCCATTGCCTCTGTAAAGCTCTTTGTGTATCTTAGAAAAGGGCTGTATACATGTAACATTCATTCATTTATTCGAGGTCCCAGCCAGAAGAGTGCAGTCCCACACTGTCCCAACAGCCTGAATCAGCTGGATGTTATAGGATTAAGACACTTCCTGCATTAGGCCATTTACCCTCAGTGTATTTCCACATACCCTGACAGGATGGATGACAATACTGTGGCCCTAATTTTCAATACACAGTTTTCACATGAGTCTCACCCTCATCCACATTCTCTGCATTCCTTATCTCATGCTTTTTTGCCACCCGCATCTCCTCTGCCTGCTTTGTCTCATTTTCCCACAATTGAAACACCTTCCAATTTGTCTCCGTTTTAGTTCTACCACATTAATACCTGAGCAACCAGTCTGATCCTGTTCCTCTAATTTCAAACGCATCTGGCTTATCTGATTGGGACTGAAGCTGCTGTTTCTAGGAAAACCACATTCGTCCCACTGGGGCAGGTCTGACGCCGCGTCCTTCCCATATTTCTCCCATAATTGTTGTAGAGAATTTCAGCTGGAGATCTTTCCCAGAAGCAAGTCACTTCACTTTAGCACCTGTTATCAGTAAAAGTCAAGTCAAGTAGGTCTTTAATGTTATTTTTAACTTTACACAGTTGAGTATAGCACAGTTACAAAAGAAACTGTTTCCCTCGGACCAAGGTGCTACTTAAATTAACACAAGACTAACACATACCAACCTAGCAACATACTGTATGGTGCATAATGAGCAAAAACTGTGCAAACATTGCAGGACAGTGCAAAAAGAGAGGACAACTGACACCAACGAGCACAAACAGCACAGTAAACCCAATACTGATAAGGTGCAGTTTGGTTGTGCAATGAGGTAGCAATAAAAATAAATAAAAGTAACTGTAAACATGGCTACAATAAGATAAAAAAATAGTAGTTAAATAATAAAGTGTGTTAATGAGTGTATGTGTGTGTGGTATCAGATTAGTCCCTGAGAGTTCAGTAGTCTGACGGCATGGGGGATAAAGCTGTTTGAGTCTGGCTGTAAAGGCCCGAATGCTCCGGGACCTATTTCCAGAAGGCAGGAGGGTGAAACGATAATGTGAGGGGTGGGTGGGGTCATCCACAATGGTGGTGGCTTTGCGGATGCAGTGTGTGGTGTGAATATCCGTGATGGAGGGGAGAGATATGTTAGGGTTATCTTCTTCTGAAGATGCGCTGGAAACAAACCAGTCTCTGAACACAGAACAACACAGACAGCTGTGATGACGTTTTACTTGCTGCAAGGTGTAGGGAATCCACTTGCAGAGTCTCCGCAGTTTCAGCAAAATGATGGTTTATTGAACAGCAAAAATAATACAATGTAATACAGTGTAGAGACACACCGGGTACTGAAAGGCAGCTCAGACACAAATTGAAGACAGTTCTTCACCCCCCTTTATACCCAAAAAGGCCCTCCCCACCAAGGTGTTGTGTGTAGGTGTTGTGAGTGAATTTACATATAAAGAGTGACCCCCTGGAGTGTGAGGATCCTGAGACGGGGACAGGACAGAACAGGGTAGAGACTTTTATGATCATTGTAATTAAATTCTTATCACCTTATCTTATCCTTATCACCCTAGTGGTGCCAACTGGAACCCCCATGCTCTCCCTGGCTTCCACCATGATCATAAATTCCTAACATTGTCTGCATTCAAATGATCAACCAAGAACCTTGGGGCATTTTTACCACTTTTCCTTACAAAGGGAAGCCCGGTCCTGACCTCGAGGTGTCAGCCTCTCAGTCGAACTCGGCCAACTTCGAAAAAGGAACTCCCCTCGCAGTGTCTTTTATTGAGGTACACAAACAGGATATGCAACTGACATTGAACATTGTTTGTCACCATATATGGGGTGGAAATATTCAAGCGACAGTTCTTGAGACGTGTTATTGCTCAATTAAGATCAAGCTGCGGCAGGGTGTTGTTTCCAAGCGTCTAGCAAAATGATAATAAAAAAAGTACATATTTCTCTAACAAGATACTCCAATGATTTTCTCACCTGTCATCACTATCTGTTGTAGGGACTTGCGATCTGAGGCGACATAGTTCCCAAAGCAGACTGTGATGCAGCTGCTCAGGGTGCTTTCAACAGTTCCCCAATAGAGTGTGAGGATGGGAGATGGGCTTTTCTGAGCTTCCGTGGAGAGTAGAGGTGCTGCTGTGCTTTCCTTACTATGGAGCTGATGTTGAAGGACCTGGTGAGATTCTCCGCCAGATGGACAACAAGGAATCTGGTACTCTCTACGATCTCCACAGATGAGCCATCGATGTGCAGCAGAGAGTGGTCACTCTGTGCTTTGTGTTCTTCTAAAGTCAACAACCATTTCTTTGGTCAACATTCAGAGACAGGTTGTTGGCTCTGCAGCAGTCCGATAGTCATCACACTTCCTCTTTGTATGCTGAGTCACCGTTTTTATTGACGAGACCCACAGTCTTGTCATCAGCCTGATGTTGATGATGTGATTCGAAATGTGCATTGCTGCTCAGTTGTGAGTCATCGGAGTTAACAGCAGTGGGCTGAGCATAAAGTCCTGGGTTCCTGCTACAGCGTCTGAGCAGCCGCCTTCGTCGCCCGTAGCTCCTGCGCAGCCCGAGCAGCCGCCTCCGCTGCCCCCTGCGGCCCTAGAGCCCAAGGCGCTCCCTCTGCCTCAAATGACTGTGCCCCCTGGGGCTCTTGTTCCTGGCCCCACTCCTGTCCCTGACCCAGCTCCAGACTTTCCTGCCCTAGTCCCCGAGGAGGTCCCGGACAGTCCGACCACCGTGTGTGCCACGCCCCCTGATTATCCACGTGTGCTTCCCTGATCGTACCCAGCTGTGTCCGATTATTTTCAATCAGTCCTGTCTATTTGAGTCCATGTCTTACTAGAGTTCAGTGTCCGTCATTGAAGTCCGTCTGCGTGAGATGTTTCCTGCACCCCGTGTTCCTAATAAATCCCCGTATTTCCCCGTATCCTGCCTGCCTTGCCTGTTTCCTGCCCGTCCGCCGCTCCCGTTAAACGGCGATCGTGACACAAGGCACACGCACATCAACAAGTACCAATGCAGCAAATACAGATGAACAATTTAGGAGGAATACTAGTCAAAGGAAGGAAGAAAAGCAGCCCACCCTATCTCATGGTCACGGACACAAACATCAGGGAGTGTTATGAAGAAGACACCACACTTAGCACCATTGGTTTTACGCAGTGAATTACACCAGAGAGAGTTTTTACATTCTAGCTGTGTTACATAACATTCCTCAGCCTTCAGGTTTTTTCCACACAATGCAGGACACGCAGGGGTGCCAAACAAAACAGCGGAACTGCAGTGTAGCCAATTATTTGTTTCAGTAGTTTTAAGAAAACTAGAACATAAAATGTTTGTTTTACTTAGGTAAAAGTCCAGTTGAAACAGACTTTATTTTTAAAAAGTTAGATTGGCTTTAAGTGATGAAACATGTTACTTGTGTTAATATTGCTTAATGAAGTGTAGGTGACATAGAAGCATGCAGTTTGATGTTTGGGGGCTGTAGTTTTTAATGGGACTATTTGAATATGGAGTACTAGTGTTGTACTTTTTAAGGGTACAGCACACGAAAAAAATACAGAGTATTAAAAGTGCCTCTCTTTAAAGGAACTGAGTTATCTTAGTGTATTTTACATCACATACACTCTCGGTCCGCTGGGGGAGTCCATCCCGCTGTAGTTGGAGAATGCTGCCATCAGTCGCTCGGTGTAGCACTCGCAGGATTTACCAGGCTCCTGTTTAAACTGATGCATCATGCCCCAGTCCATGCGCAGGAGGACCAGTCTCTGAAGGGCTGTCGCATGGTGAGGTCTGTTCTGCCTGGGATCCAGCAGGTCACTGGCAATGTCCTTCAACTCCTTCATCTACAGTGTCAGATGAGCAAACCTCATCTCCCCCTTGAGGATTTGGACAAACCAACATAGGGGCAAGAATTTCTGCTACCTCGTCCTGCTGCCTGAGTGTTTCGCCACGGCACTTCATCACCGAGAAGGAGGTAGAGTCGGGTGCTGAATGGTTATGATCCTCGTCTGCAGGGGGGAGAGGGGAAGGGGCAGGGGAACCACTTGCTACTCCTCCCTCGGCGGCATAAGGAGGAAGCTGCTGTTTGGGCAGCAATGCTTGGGCAGGAGCCACACAGTTTATTTCTGGGTATCTAATTAGCGGACACCATTAGGTCCCTTCAGGGGCTCCACAGACAAACTCATTGACATAATAGAATTGTCACAGAAAAATTCTTTGTCACATTCTCAGTCGACATAGACTGTATGCTGTTTACATATTTTTGGCACAAACGAAATCTCATATGCATATTGACATATCTTTGGCACAAGTGGACCTCCATCACTTTAAAGAGGGTAAACTCTGGTCAGGAAATTTACGACGTCAGAATAAACTGATTTTTAACAGAAGTAATTGACATGCCCTAATAAGGAAATGCATACAATCAGAATACAATATCTGTGGTTTTTAACAGTGGTAACAATCTGATAATGAAAGGAATCAGATCAACATTTCTATAGCATGTAACAGAGCTTGCTCCCCTCCAGAACTCATTGTTCCAGTAGTTATCTGAAATCATCTGCAGGAGCTATTCTTTTATTTGTATATTAAGCGTAATTATTCATGAATATTATTGATGATGTTTATTTGTTCAATGTTTTTATTTATTCGTATTTATTGTTTATAATATAATGTTATATATATATATATATATATATATATATATATATATATATATATATATATATATATATATATATATAGTATTGTAATAGGGGTGGCATGGTGGTGCAGTGGTTAGCACTGTTGCCTCACACCTCTGGGACCTGGGTTCGAGTCTCCGCCTGGGTCACATGTGTGTGGAGTTTGCATGTTCTCCCCGTGTCGTCGTGGGGTTTCCTCCGGGTACTCCGGTTTCCCCCCACAGTCCAAAAACATGCTGAGGCTAATTGGAATCACTGAATTGCCCATAGGTGTGCATGTGTGAGTGAATGGTGTGTGAGTGTGCCCTGCGATGGGCTGGCCCCCCATCCTGGGTTGTTCCCTGCCTCGTGCCCATTGCTTCCGGGATAGGCTCCGGACCCCCCGCGACCCAGTAGGATAAGCGGTTTGGAAAATGGATGGATGGATAGTATTGTAATACTTGAAACGAGAGGTACTGCCTGCCTTAGTGATCTTTACTATTGTGTAAGTGTATTCCCACCTGTAGGGGGCAGCAATGGTTGTTATTAGAGGTGCTGAGATTACGCGGCTCAGGGCTGAAGGTGCAAAGTGAAACAGTCATTGACCGTATTTGCCGTGTGTGATGGTGTCTGCATATCGACCCTTTCGAGCCAAACAAACCAGTTCAAAGTACTGTGCGTTAATATATCATATGAATAAATCCACTCAAGAACTAAACTCAATATCGTATCCTCATCATTCAACGCGTCCGTCTTTTCCACCTCTTACCACAAGGCAGTGGATTACATGGGGAAATTACAAACAAGGAGAATTTAATCTGTTTTTCCTCTACATTGTCGTTATTCAGAATATTACAGACTATGAACAAAAACGGACAATGTAAGAAAATAAAAAAATGTGTATGAAAGCTAGAGTATTTTTGCAGTGGTGAACACTAGCTGGTTTATGTACTAGCTCACACTCAAGAAACAGCATAAATGCTACTCATACACAGTTGGGGGGCAGGGGTCAGTCCTTGTGCCTGTAATGAGAAGGTCACCAGTTGAAACTAACCCAGCCACAGCACGTCTGTGGGTCCTTGAGCAAGGCCCTTAACCCCCAGCTCCCTGGGCGCCCCAACAGGCAGCTGCACTTCGCGGACAATTTACTCCACAAAGAGTAAGTTGAGGGAGACATAAAAAACAATTTCCCCACAGGGATTAATAAAGTCCATCCATCTATGGAATATTATTTAGCACTATCTAACGTAGAATATAAGAATTATGATTTTATAAAAAGTATGCCAAATATCCATGATATAATCATTACAATGTAAACATTGTAATGTAATCAACACAATGGAACCAACTGAGTATGTATTTGCACCTTTTGTTAGTCTAAGTTTCTGTTAGCTACTTTATGTTAGTCATGAATCTATGAATATTCACTTTTATTAGCGTATATTTCATCATTATGTAAAAGGACAAATATATTATCAACCTTTTAGTGAGACAGTGTGTAAACGGCTGAAAATACCAAGGTTTACTACTGAAGGAAGGGATTCACCTGAGTTCACCAGAAGTTCATGGCTGAGTATTTTTAAAAAACCAAGTGGAGCTGCTCGCGCCACTATTATGTTCAACCGAGAGACCAAACGGTAAAAGAAATGACTATCAAACTTATCACCTAGAGGTGAACATAAATCTATACAAATATCACCTGCATGCACATTACTTCTTTTACAATAACCAACTCCTGATCCATACTGTTAGTCGTGAAAAAAATAACTATTGTGTACATAGAGGCCCTGTGTAAAAAGATAACTGCCAAGGAAAAGATCAAAAACATTTATTTCAAGGATTCAAAGTTTTTATGGTCATGTACAGTGTACAGTGCAGTTCTTATTTGATTAACTTGAATGTCTTCACAGACAAGACGATTAAACAAATAAAGCAGCGCAACATTACAGTAACTAACAACAAACAAACAAAGTTCACGAGTACTATTACAGTATTCATATCATTTATTTAAATTTAATTTTACCAAGTAAATTAATTGAAAAGCAGTTACCACCGCTTTACCTGCTTCTCGGGAGAAATAGCAGATATACAAACGTCATGTATGTAACTAAAATCTTAAGCCAATAAGGGCAAAGTTGTGTCGTAATGCCCACGCTCGCCTCTCCTGCTCCTGTTTCTCTCCCTCTTTTCTCCACTTTCCCCGTTGTAACACCCTCGCTTTCACTAGCTCGCGTCCTGCCTCGTCTTTCAGGCCGCTATGCTCCTTTACCTTACGCCATAAAAGTGCTCCTAATGATTGCCTATCCTCCGGTTTGTATCCTGCACATTTCACTGCAATCCCCATACGCTTCCACGCATCTGCCGTCTCTCTCTCTCGGCCCTTTTCCTGAGCTGTTTTTCCCACTGCTATTTTTAACAGCTGTATCTGTTCACACAGAGGCTTCCACCGCCCGCGCACTGGTGGACCCCAGCCCCCGTCATCCAATTCTCTATCAAATTCGTGATCCATGTTTTAGCTTATCTGACCTACACTTCTCCTGATCCAACAACCCCTGTGCCTCAGGGGATGGATTTATCCACCCACACTTAGTACACCTCTTAGTTGTCTCTGAGTGCCCCACTAACAAACACCACCAAAACCTAAACCCACACTCACACACAATCACCGAACCACGCAAAACAGTAAATAGTAAATGGTAAACCCACTCACACTGGAATAGTGAATAGTAAACACGCACTTACACACGCGAAATAGTAAATAGCGCTGTGTACACTTTTTGGTACCTTGGGACCCCACGTCTCGGGACTTTTTAGCCCGATGCTTTGAGTACTCTAATCTCGGGACTTTAACCCAATACTTTGAGGACTTTCACCTCGGGACTTCAACCCGTTTTAAGGAGGATGAACCTTACTCCTCCGACCAATTTAGCTGTTCGGGGGTCCTGAATTTCCCGGGACGCTCAATCCCAGCTGTCCTACTGCTCGTCAGCAGTAGGTGGGTTGCCAAACCAAGGACACGACAGTGGACTTAAATCCTCCGCCAATAGGTTCTACTACGGGGTCCCGTACCCTCTGTTCACAGGCCGTCAGAGCTACGCACAACAGGCCCTCGCCACAATATTGGTCGACAGATCCTGAGACACTTCCAGCCACTTTATTTAGCAATCGCCAATATGCAGAATTCGATAAAACAGGCTCTGCTCACCTAATTGCTGGGCGCCCGTGGCTCTCTGCGTCCCCAAGACCTCGTCTCTGGTTCCAATCCAAACAACCTTCTCCTCATCCCGGACGAGCCCCCAAATTGTTGGAGTTAGACTCCACCGAGTCCGTTGATGAGGAAAAGATGCATTCGTGAGGCAAAGGATGGTTGTAAGTCAGCTCTCTTTATTTGTTGTACAGATCGATCCGGGAGCCACTCTCAGATGCACAAAAGTACACACCAAGGGAAGCTCAGCTCCCTGTTGTCTGTGTCTAACTTTTATACCCCGTTTAGGGCGTCTACTGTTCTTGTTGGTATCTTTCCAGTTGACGTAACATATAACTATTGTTTGGACATTGCTGGCGTTAGTCCCCACACCCGTTCCCTTTGATCTTATCTTGTTATGTTGCAATTTAGCAGCGTCAGCGACCCCCTCCCTTGTTATGTCCCCGCAGGTCAAGCGTAAGCTTAATGTCACCACGAGCCTGTCAATGTACCTTCTGCTTTCCGGAATTTACTTACACAACGAGGAGGGCTGGAGCCCCCCTTCTCTTCCTGCCTGTGTTCCAGTTTGTTCCCCTTTCTCAGTGTGACAAAGTTTAGCACGCAACCTAGCCCCCCTTCATTCGCCATTTATATTTTCCGCCGGGCACCCGAAATGCTGCCACACAAAAGATTTAAAAGTGTCTGGGGTATCTACTATAGTAATTTAGTCAGATGCCAACATATTCACAGCAGCTAATTTGCAGCGCATTCGTGAAACCGCTTTTCGCTCCAACGAGAAACTCATGTTGTAATATCGCGAGATCTCGTGACACGCGTTTCACTCCCACTTCTTAGTAACAGTCATGATTTGATAAAGTGACAACCTGCGTAATAATTGGTAATACATAGAGTTTGCTATTGTTCAGGCTAGCAGACTGTTATGGCTTGAGGTTAATGGTGCCTGTTACTTGTGAATTTTCACATTTGCAGGGATCTTCTGCCTCGTGAACGTGAAACGGATAATTATGCTAAAAGAAGAAAAAAGCAGAACTGCAATGTGTGTAAGGCTGGTGCTGATTTTTCAGTCTGAACACAGTAAAATTTATACAAATTACCTGTATTCAAACTTGTATTCTTTATATAGTTTGGTTAATTACTATTTAAAAGTTTTATCTGCGCTCCATTGTATAACTTGTACTGGAGATTTGTATGTACTTTTTGATTGGAAATGGTTAGTTGTATATACATTGAATATTTTTATGATTAATTTCTTTGTTTATTTAATTTGGCAACAGATTTGCACTTTTAGAAGTATTGCTGTTCATTTTTGTGAAAGTTGTTACTAAAAAAAACAAAAGAAGCAGACTTGTGTAAATCCTATATTGGCCGTGTATTCTTCCTGTAGCGTAGTGACAGCTTTTTGTACGGAAGCCGTGAACGGCTGTGCTTGCAAATATATTTTCTTCTGAATAATTAGAAGGATAAGCATATTTTGTCGCCGCCGCGAGATAGTCATGCCATACACAGCTCTGCTCGTTTTTGTACTGTTACTGTGTTACTTAATTTGCGCATCCATGAATTTAACGTTGACATTAAGTCAACATTGACATTGACAACGTTGACATTAAGTGTTGCACCTATCTAGTGTTTTACTGTGAAGGGCATGTTATATCTCGTCTCTAAGTTGCACTATGGTCCAGGGGAATGCTATGTCATATCAGAACATGTGTCGATTATGTGGCAATATAAATATTTTATATTACTGTCAGTTTTAGTTTCAGAAATCCATCATTTGAGAAAAAAGGCCAGTCACGACAAATATATATGGAATATAACAACAGAGTTTAGGCAGCTGTATTTGTTTAAGTGTAAAGATGCACATAGAAACATGCATGAGCTCATCTGAGAATAAACTGAATGCAATGAAGATTTGTGACTCCTGCTGGAAAATGCGAATAGTGGCAGGGTCTTCAAGTAGTACATTTGTCTGAGAGTCAATTAATATTAGGAAAGGCACAGTTTTTTTTCAATGGCGCTAATTATCAAGAAGGAAATGGAGTACCCCAGCACCTGGTTTACGGGCACTGGAAGCTCCAGTATCAGTCAGACTTTCATGTAAGTATATGTGTGTTTAATGACTTAGCAGTTGGTTAAAAAGTAGACTTGTGCATGTTTCATCTTTACCAGGGGCAGAGGGGAAACTCAATAAATAGCCTTCTCTCACACTTCCAGACCTGCAGAACTGAGCATGTCCCCTGGTTTTGTGCATATGTCTGTAGGCTTTGAGTTTTTCCTATGGGGGCTTCAATTTCCTCCCAGAGTACAAATACGTGCAGATCAGTTGCATTGGGGAGTCCATACTGTGATGCTGAGTGGGTGTAGGAGGAGATTGAGAGATGAAACTCCGGATGATTTACTCCCTCGGCTAACTAACCAGAACAGGATCGTACCAATACCAAAATGATAAGTTTATAAATGTTTTTCACTACCCTGATTCATTCAGTTATTTATGTTTGTTAATTCCACCTCCCAAGCAAATACATAAATAAACAAACAAACAAATATTCAGGGGGAATGTGTCATAGGTGATAGAATCAGTGGATGAATCTAAAGAAAAAAAGTTATGATTTCTTTCTCTCCAAAACACAATGCAAAAAACTCTTAAGTTAGGTAAGACATTGAAATTTTATGACAGTAGCATGATGCAGAGGAACAACAGAAGGAAAAATCTAACTAAACCTGAGTCAACTAGGACTAATTACACTAAATTAAGTGGAACACACAAAATACCTAAAACCACTTAATAAACAAGCAAGAAATATTACATTTGATTAACTATACTGATGCCTGAGGGAAGTTCTTGTGCTTAATGCAGCAAGTATGTACAGCTGCAGAGACACTACACATAGTGCAAATAAATTAAAAAGTATACAGTACACACACTGATTCCTGAAAAATCAAAATACCATGGAATACTAATGAAATACTTATCAGGATGATGATGACGATGATGATGATAATAATAGAAATAATAATGAATTAGTTTAGGGTATTATGCAATTGACATGTACAATTAAAAAAGAAATTGCACCAGACATTTCCTGTGGCAAAGAAGGGTTGCTTTGTGCCACGTTACTCAAGTCAATTCACTTTATTTTGTATAGTGCATTTTCACAGCCTTACATAGTCTCAAAGCACTTTACTTTGTCCCTGCCCAATTGTCCCAGTGAGCAATATCAAGCCTGAAAAATTATAAAGCCACATTGGCAAGGATAAACTCAGTCATAGTAAGAAACCTTTGGAGGAACCAGAGTGAAAGGGGGAGCCCATCCTCCACAGGGCAGAAGTCAGGTTAACAAAGTCCTGATCTATATGGTTCAATTAGTTAAGTCCGGATGTAAATACAGAATAACTGGCAGCAGGGCACACAGGAAAGACGTCACAGGCAGGAGGGCAGGCAGGAGGGTGGCACAGGCAGGACGTAATGGGCAGGAGGGCGGGCAGGCAGGGCAGCACAGGCAGAAGGGCTGGCGGGTAGCCAGAACTGTTTTGCCACTGCAGTCTGTTTTACAGTTTCATCTGCATTTGTTCCCACAAGGAATAACAACAGCTAATTTATGAACATGCTGCTTTTCAGAAAAGAAGTTTAATTTCTAGGAACATGACCAGTGCAAACATTTAGTGTTGACGGTTCTTTGTAAAATGGATGTTCTGTACTTTTATTGATCTGTCCGTCCATCCATCCATCCATCCATCCATCCATCCATTTTCTAACTACTTCTGATGAAGTTCCGGGTTATGAGGTATCCTGAAGCCCAGGCAATATGGGACACACACACACACATAGGGTATACCTATCTTTATGGGGCCCGCTCATTCACTTCTATGGGATAAATGCTAACGCTAACTATGACAAGCTTAACCCCCACCCTGCCCTAACCATAACCATAAGTAACCCAGCAAAATACAAGAGGTTTTGCATTTTTAGTTTTTCCATAGCAGTCACAGATTTTTATAAAATAGAGTTTTCCTGGTTTTCGGTTTCGTGGTCCCCATAAGGGAAAAAAAACAGGTATTTATCACGTTATGGGGTAGGATAGGTATACCCGCTCGCACACACACACACACACACACACACATGCACACAAATGGATAGATCAACACAGTTACTATGGATGTCGATCCTGCAATAATGAGACAGAACTATCATACTTAATAGGATCATATCCCTAGTTCTACATATGCATAATTATATTTTAAAAAGATCCCACGCACCCAGCACATGAGATGTTTGAACTTCTGCTCTCTGGTAAACGTTACCGCAGTATGCATTGCAGAACAACCAGATTTAATAAGACCTTCTACCCCCAAAGCCATCAGAATACTAAATGCTAATGAACATAAGTTTATGTGAAACCCTACTCTCTCTTCCTCTCTGTGCACTTTATTACCACAACTGGTATTAAGTTTACTTTTTATTTATACAGTATAGTGCAATAATATAATCACGAATGGTGTGTGAGTGTGCCCTGTGATGGGCTGGCCCCCCATCCTGGGTTGTTCCCTGCCTCGTGCCCATTCCACATTCCGGGATAGGCTCCGGACCACCCGCGACCCAGTAGGATAAGCAGTTTGGAAAATGGATGGATGGATATAACTAACATAAGACAGACATTACACCTAACAAACAATAAACACGAAATAAAGGAGTGGACACAAAAAAAATGTAATGCAATGACCAGATTTAACACCTGGATTATGTCCCCCCTTAGTCTCCTTTGCTCGAGGCTAAACAGATTCAGCTCAGCTAACCTCTCCTCATTAGACATTCCTCTAAGACCAGGAATCATTCTCCCAGCTAAGCAAGCCTGAGTCCGGCTTCCACTCCCCCGATTCCCAGCAATGTTAACTTGGAAGGGCGTGTTCTGTATGCACAACTGAGACAACCCAGGTGGAGCTCAGCTTATCGGCTGGCAAAATTGCCTTCAGGTATCACCCACCCTAGTGAGAGTCCAAGCTAGGGCCGTTCTCAGAACTCACCCTAAACGAGGTCCTGCTCAAAAGTTGTAATGACCGCCTGAGGTACCTGTGAGCCTTGCCCGTAATGAGTCAGTGGGTGTAGCCGAGCTGACACGCTTTTGGGCGTCCAATTGCTGAGAACTCCCCTTCGGTTTTGACAAACTGTACGATCGCAAGCAGTGACAGCAGAGCCACAGACAAGCTCAACCAGCAGAGAGCGAATGGTAAGCACCCAACACCCGAAGGGCTCAACTGATCACATCCAAACGACTTCCTGATGGGATTGTGTACGTAACTGGTTTACTGTTGTTAATAGTGGTTGAACTTCTATGCAAGTCCCCTTGTTGGGGGAGAGGGAATGAATGAAAGCATAAGGTGAAATAAAACCTAAAATAAATCAAAAAGGTTAAACAGAAATCAAACCAAATGAATTGTGTTTCTTCTTCAATTGTAAACATAAATTAGTTATGCAACAATAACCTAATTGGATGTTAATGTATTGTGATCAAATTGATTTAGTCCATGAAGTTAATTCCTGCTTTCAGGCAAGAACCTGTGTGTCCAATTATGCGTGTTGTATCACCGCAGTTGACCACCAGAGACCCAACTCAGATGTTGTTAACCTACTATGGCGGACCACTAGAGGTGCAATTTCAATGGAGTGGCACTGCTATGGCTTGCCACTAGAAGCGCAATTTCAAAATGGAGTGGTAGTTCTATGCCTGACCATCAGGGGAGCAATATCGAAATGGGGTCGTAGTTCTATGCCTGACCACTGGAGGCGCGATTTCGAAATGGAGTGGTAGTTCTATGCCTGACCACTAGAGGCGCAATTTCGAACTGGAGTGGTAGTTCTATGCCTGACCACTAGGGGCGCAATATCGAAATGGAGTGGTAGTTCTATGCCTGACCACCGGGGGCGCAATATCGAAATGGAGTGGTAGTTCTATGCCTGACCACTAGAGGCGCGATTTCGAAATGGAGTGTTAGTTCTATGCCTGACCACTAGAGGCGCAATTTCGAAATGGAGTGGTAGTTCTATGCCTGACCACCGGGGGCGCAATATCGAAATGGAGTGGTAGTTCTATGCCTGACCACCGGGGGCGCAATATCGAAATGGAGTGGTAGTTCTATGCCTGACCACCGGGGGCGCAATATCGAAATGGAGTGGTAGTTCTATGCCTGACCACCGGGGGCGCAATATCGAAATGGAGTGGTAGTTCTATGCCTGGCCACTGGAGGCGCAATTTCGAAATGGAGTGGAAGTTCTATGCCTGACCACTAGAGGTAACCAAACGGTTGCCGACGCAAGGTGAGTGACACACACATTTAATGCATGCGCATGCCGCTTGCGGCCTTCTTCTGTGCCTTGCACAGTATAAACCCCCTTAAAACAATTACTGAAGCGAGACGGCGCTCGCGTTACGGCGACGGATTTAAATTGTGAGTGCACTATAATTTGTCGCAAATGGTGCTTAACCACGGTGGGTCTCAAGCACAGGAGACTCCCAATTTCTAAATGACACACTCACAGCGCAAAGTTGTGTTAAACTTGCTTTGTCTACAGCAGGCACACACATACGAGTATGATCCTGATAGGTAACTAAGCTATCGGTCTTATGTCCAAGCGCAACATAATTTAGGTTAGAACCTCGTAACAAGTATTCCCGTTTGCTAATAGAGAGATCTCTCCCAGGATATATAGAAACGGAGAAACTCCGAATCGAACCTGGAAACAAAGCGCTACATCTGAGAATTTCGTCAGACATATGGTTAAGGTTCACTGCAGTTTAATACGAAAGAACTACAATGAAATAACCGAAAATAAAACAAAATAATATAACTACTAATAATAGAAATAAAAATAACTATAATAAGCCCTTATGATCCCGCTTAAATGCCTTCAGATTGCCATGAGTGCGACTTTGGCAACCAGTTCACAGTAGCGCTTCTTCACTGCACGTTCGGTCATAAAAAATTTAAATTGTGTGCTCAGAATAAGTTTAAACCTTCTGCCTTGTGATTATTAACCAATTGTTATGCCGAATGGTCGGCTCCTCCAAACTCAATTGCGAAACACTGTGAGTCTGTTAATGTGTGACTTAAATGGAACTCATTAATAACCAGTATCGCGTAATAACCTGGGTTAGAATAGAAGGCTCATACAACAAGCTGCGTCACCAGGTAATGTAAACGATCGGTAGCGAAGCTCCCCTCACGGCCAACGAGAGAGAGTCTCGCGATATTTCAGGCGAATTTGAGGTTTCAGAGCGTAGATCGCACAGGCAGGGATTCTTGTGAGCACTCAATGAACAGAGGCTGAAGTTGTGTAAAAGACATGCATTTATTCCTATAACTAACATAAGACAGACATTACACCTAACAAACAATAAACACGAAATAACGGAGTGGACACAAACAATGTAATCATGAAAATGCAATGACCAGATTTAAAATGAGTAACCTTAAAAGGGAAAATACTGTTCTGCAATGCAAGCAATTTTGCAAAAAATCTTATCTAGCTCTGATTTAAAAGAACCCAGGGTTTTAGCTTGTGTTACAATAACAGGAAGACTATTCCATACTCTAACTACACGCTGTGTACAGAAATGCTTCATCAAATTCGTTTTAAAATGTTCTCCAGCTAATTTCCACTTATGGCCACGAGTTCTGGTATTTAAACTAACATTGAAATAGTCATTTGGCTGAAAAGCATCCAGACCTGTTAGAATCTTAAACACCTGGATTATGTCCCCCCTTAGTCTCCTTTGCTCGAGGCTAAACAGATTCAGCTCAGCTAACCTCTCCTCATTAGACATTCCTCTAAGACCAGGAATCATTCTCGTTGCCCTACGTTGCACCTTTTCCAAGGCAGCAATGTCCTTCTTAAGGTATGGTAACCAAACCCGCACACAATATTCTAGGTGGGGTCTTACCAAGGAATTATGTTATCGTAGCATCACTTGCCTTGTCTTAAACTCCACACACCTAGAGATGCAATGTGCCTTCTCGCGTGGTGTTCCTGCAGAGGGAGTCTGTGAGTGCTGGAGATTGGGGGAGGGGGCAGTGTGGCTATGTCTGCTCTGTGTTCCTCCAGACGAGCAAAGAAGCTGTTTAGCTCCTTTGCTAAAAGGGCGTTGCTGTTAACAGTGACGGTGTTGTTGCCTTTGAAGTTTGTAATGTGTTGTATTCCCTGCCACACCCACTGTGGGTTGTTGTATGTGAAGTAGACCTCTATTTTCTGTTTCTCTGCCTGCCTGGCAACCTTGATGCCCCTATTCAGGTTAGCTCTGGCTGCACTCTGTGTTCTTGACTGCGCTGTCTTGTCCTGTAGTATTGTATTGTTGCTCTTGTGTTTATCTTGCACTTTCTCCCTCTGTTTGTGCTCCTTTCACTCTGTATAGTTCTATCTTGCCCGCACTTGTGTCATCTTGTGTTGTTTCTGTTTTTCTTCTTTGTCTTGCACCGTGGTCCAGGAGGAACAATGTTTCCTTTCACTGTGTACTGTGTATATTGCTGAAATAACAATAAACCCACTTGACCACCTGCCTCGATTCATCCTGAAGAGTTTTCCAATGTTGTTCAAAGGTCTGTTTGTTTCGGGTGAAGGACACGCCCCTGGACGTGCTGGATAAGGGGACCACAGATCAGTGTCCTCAGTCCTGCTTCTCCCTTCAAAGCTGAGAGGAAGATGACCCGCCTGCTGGTTCTGGTTTTGGCTTATGGAGCTCTGCTTATCTCCACAGAGGCCCAGCAAGATTACCACAGTCTCCCTGCACTCTACAAGACGGCCATTAAACTCGCAGTCGAAAATGCTCATCAAGGAACCCGTCAGCACATGAATTTCTATAACATCCAGGGCCGTCCGAAGGTAACTGCTGAGAAAGTGTTTACAAAAGTGTGAAACTTTCATCATCTGCAAGCTGAACTAATGAGAATCACATTGATTTTGATGTTTTAATTTCAATGCATATGATGCTTAATGTCTCTTCACAATGAAAGTGATGGTTGTATATCTCAGCCCTGGTCAATTTTACCTTCTCACAGTTTCTCTCTGAATCTGCTGCAGTCAAGTCTGTGACAGTTTGCCATTTTTTGGGTGATTATTGTTTGTTATATTGCCTTTAAAACAGTTGTAGGCAATTTTGTATATAACGTGTTTATGTGATTTAGATCAGCAGTGAATACATTGACATTGAGATTCTCTTGAGAGCAACAAAATGTCCAAAGTCAACTGCAACAGACCATCGGGCTGACTGTATTTTCATGGACAAGAGGGTAAGTAAAGAGTCACTGTGACTGTGAGCATTGGACATATCAGTTAGCAAATTAATTTAGGTTCATGTTAACTTTTTTGATGCCCTGCGGAGGAAAGTTAGCCAACAATAAAGTAACAAATAGATAGGTGGCCTCAAACAGCCAGTTCCATCACCTTATTCTCAAATTTTAGTAGGTTTACAGGCTTAAAGGCTGGATTACCAGGCAGTTGAAATCAGCCTTAAATGGCAGTGTGGTGTTTTGTGGTGAAAGGGCAATTAAATCTGGTCAGAGCAGGGTAGATGCGCAGTGTGAATTACCCTTTAAATTTACCTCTTTAAATAGTGAACTACAGGACCACTTAGCTTGATCGGAGGACAGTATTTTAATACAGAGCAGTGTTCAGTTAAACGGGATTTGTTGTTCATACTTTTAGATGAACTTGCTTTGTATAATATAGCCTTAAGGTGACCCTGCTTTGGAAGCTCTTTCCTCTAAAATTGTTCTGTGTCATTAAACCCTGCAGTCCAGCAGCTCTGCCTTAAATCTTTAGATATATCTTTACTACACCTTCTCTCACTGTATTTATTGCCCACCACTCTTTAAATACTGTTTTTGTGTGTCTGTGTGTTTTTGCAGCCATTCATTAACTGTAGAGTTTGCAGCAGACGGTCTGGTAATAATCTTACACATCCATCAATTGACTGTGTACCAAACAAGAAAGTGGATGAAGTAAGTGTAGAGAGTCTTAGCATTATGGAAATGTAACAGGTGTGTGAATTGTGTCTAAACATGTGGTTAAACTTTGATTGTGTTTGTACATGCAAAAATTTGATCAGAGTACTGTTTATTAATGACAAGGTTACTTTTAATCTGAACAACAGTGGCAGCACCAGGGAAAAGCTTGGGGGGGGGGCTCTAGCTCCTCCTCCAATGACCATAGTACCCCCACAGCACCCCCAAAATATTGGTTTCATTTTTTCTTTAACTATCTGTAAAATCTGTATATTGTGTAAGACATTTTTGCGGTTTTTATAGCATACTTGTAGTGTATTTTTTCTTCAAAGTACACATAGAGGCTCTGTGAGCTAGACGTTAGAATTTCATATTTTATCATATTTTATCCATGCTGTAGCTTATCGTGCTGTGTGCTTCTATACAGCATCTACATAAGCTGAAAAGCTAAAGCACCCGCTCTAAATAATCTCACTCCCCTATAGCACCTGTAGCATTAAGTCACTGGCGCTGCCACTGCTGAATAAACGACTCCAATCTGACTAAACCGCTTAACTTTTCCTCCCCATGTTACATTTCAGGACAAACGACGTAATATGTGTCCTTCTGATAAACCTCCTCTCAGATCTAAAACTGCCTTGGCTTCCAAGGACACTAAAGAAGCTGAAGGAGACTGTCTGGGCTGTTTCTGATGGCTGATGGTCCTGCAATGTGGACCAGAGGAGGAAACTGGAAGGGAAAATGCTTTGCTTTATATCATGCCCACCCAAAGCCCCCAGTGAGTAAGCCATAGGCGCCGATAGCATGGAAAAACTCCCAAGAAGGAAGAAACCTTGGGAGGGACCAAACTCAAAGGGGGAGCCCATCCTCCTGGGGCCGGCAAAGTGTAGGTGCAGGATCACAAAAAACTTAACGAGAGAATTCGACTGTCCCTCACAAAAACTGTAAAGTTTTAGTGGCTAAATTGCTTTTTCTATGCCTTTTCAAACAGGAGGAGATTTGTTTGGCTATATGTAGAAATTTTCTATACAATTTAGACAGCACAGAATCATTAACCTACTTTAATGAATTTATTTATACAACCACATATTTCACACATTTTGACATCAGTCATGCAGTGAAGATACAGTCTCTTTATTTCTTGACGCCAACCCTCCCCATTAATCCGGGCTTGGGACCGACACCTAGTTGAGCTGGCTTGCTCCCTTAAGTGGCTGGGTTAGGCTAAACTATGTATATATTTATAAAGACTACAATAAATTTATAAAGACCTCCCTAAATATGTAGTCTAACAAAACGCAGTTTAAAGAAGGTAGCCTACCTGGTAAACAAAGAAATTAAAAGGCCCACAGCATATAATCGGGCTATATTCCAAGCAGTTTTTAAGAACGTAACCTACATGGCGAAATTGAATTACTTTCTGGACCAACAAACGCAACCAGGCATGAACATTATGCACCTTCCTAGTCTTGATGTAAGTCGTCCTACAGATGAGGACGTTAGGCAGCCTTTAGATCCGACCCATCATGCACTGCAGTTTTTTGCAAATTCCTCAGACGGAAAACCATTAAATACCTCTTCTATTACCTTATATTACCTTATATTCATGTAATAAATATACAAATATCAATTAGTTGGAAATCAGCCAGACAGACGTAATTACTACAAATGGTTTCCACTGTATTTGTGACTCTGAGTGCCGCAGGCTTGGATGCAGTGCCGCACCATTTTGTAAGGCATGCACTGGCCAATCATGTAGCACTTCTCTCAGAAATATTAATGAGACATCACCTACCACCCTGCAAAAAAGAAATTTGCCACTTGTCCCCCTGCACATGAGCCAACTTGGCTGCGTCAACCAGCGGAGCTCCGGAGCCTCTGGAGAAACACGCGGCAAAAAAGGCTCGCATGCGGTCTTCCAAAGTTTGGGAATACTTCAGTCATGACACCTTTTCTGCGCCTCTACTGTAGCTGGCGTTAATGATGCTGTTTCAGCCATTTTATATTTTCTGTTTACTTATTCTGTCATGTAAGACTGAGACAAATTATCGTTTACGACAATTCTTACACACTGTAGCCTGACTTGCTGACTTAAGTAAGTTTAACTATAAGCTACCTTTGCTAGTGTTTGTGAATAACATGTTTCTCTAGTCATGAAATTATTCCATGTTTTAGCATCTGTTTCAACATTAAAGTCAAATTGGTATACTGAAATATATAAAAACTATTGAACTATTAACTTAAGTCTAACATAGAAAATCCTACTGAATCCCTTAAGATTTTCCTTTTTTGTTAATGCACTAATGTTTAAGAAGTGTCTTAATAAATTGAATTTCAGATTTGTGTGTGGGTGGGAGTGGGTGAATTGTATTAAATTCATACATTCATTCTTTTGGCTCAGACATTACTGACCTAAAACAAATTGAGGCATTGGGTAAGTGCTTAAATTAGCTACTAAATGGCAAAAAATATTCTAAATATCACATTTTCCATTCTTCGGTATAATTTTAACGAATCACCTATGCTGCCAAACATTAACGCATAGATTGTCACAACACTCTATGTTTTAGTTCTTCTTTATGTGTATAGGACGGTGTGATGGTTCTGGTGGTGGGTGTGGCCGACGCTGCTCGCGATGTTTGGCTATGCTGCAGTCCCAGGGACCAAGTTGGAACACATTTCCACCTTCAAGCTTAGGTGGAAAAACGGCACCGAGACCCAGCAGCAGGACAACTTCACTTGTCCAGACAACCAGCCCTGCTTCATCATTGAAGTAAGCCCTGTGAACAGGAGCGAGATGTACTTCTGCAGTGGATGTTATAGCGGAAAGAACATCCCCATCCTCACGTCTGCCGGAGTGCCCCCTCAAGTGGGTGTGTGACTTAACTCGATGGATGAATTGGACAGAATGTACTGTTACTAGAGGTCGACCGATATGGGTTTTTCAAGTCAAGGGTCAGGCGATGGCCGATATATGCTGCTGATTTTTTTTGGCCGATAATTGGACGTTTTCCCCTCTATTTGCATGGTAAAATATCACACTAATAATAACAAACGATACACAAAATTTCTCAATTTAGCATTTATTGAATACTCGAATACTTGAATACTGGAAACAATAACACATTTATAAACAATAAAAATAGCAGCATCAGAATCTCTGTTAGTGCACAATATAGCAGCAAACTCCTCATGTTTGACGGAAGGAAATTTGTAAACAATACAAAAAGGAATAAGCATGTTATCTTTAGTTGTAATCCCACTTCCAGTCCCTGAGTCTTACTCACCACACTCATACTTCACAGCAAACAGACAGCAGTTAATTAACCAGAAGAGAAAAATGCAAAAACACAACAGAACTTGTAAATAATAACAAACTAATAGACAATAAAAATAGCAGCATCAGAATCTCTATTAGTGCCAAATATAGCAGCAAACTCCTCATGTCTGACGGAAGGAAAATTTGTAAATACACAAAGGAATGAGCACATCTTCAGTTTTAATCCCATTTCCAGTCCCTGAGTCTTCCTCATCCCACAAGCAGGCAAGGCATGTCACCCCGGTTGTGTGACACTTATTTTATATAATAAAATAAGTGCCCCCTGCGGCCCCAGAGCCCGAGCAGCCGTCTCCGCTGCCTGCAGCTACCGCGCCCACGTCCGAGGCGCTTTCCCTGCCTGCAGCTCCCGGGCAGGCGCCCCCTCTGCAGCCTGCAGCTCCAGTCCCTGGCCCCACTCCAGTCCCTTCTCCCCCTGTGACTCTGGTACCCTCACCCCGACGAGCCCGACCCCGGCCACGGGTCCTTATGTCTGTGTCCCATAAGGGGAGAGGACACAGACGCACGGCTGGGGTCCCACCCGCCCAGCCCCCTGGCTCGCCCTCCCTCGCCGGCGCTAGGGCTTGGTCGGCGCCTGCGGGTCCTGGCCCTCCGGGTCGGCTGTCGTCTGCGGGTCCCCCTCCGCGGCCTCGTCGCCCTGCCTCGGTCCCTCCTCCGGCGTCTTATCGGTTGCCTGCGGGCCCCCCGACGGCGGCTCCTCATTCGCCTGCTGGTCCTCCCGCTCTGGCGTGTCGGAGGACGTCGCCGTCTGCTGCGGCTCCCCCTCTCTCCTTGCCCTCGCCAGGGTCCCTTCCAGCTCCTTCGTCCCCTTCCCTGGTCTCCCCTCCGACTCCCTCCTTCGTCCCCGCGTCTGTCCCTCACCCCGTCTCCTCGGCCCCTCCGGCTCCGGCCTCCCGGCCGCCTGCAGCCCTTCCGGCTGCCTCCCGTCGCCCGCTGGGTCTCCCTCGGGCTCCTCTTGGTTCCCCCTCCTTCTCTCCCTGGCCTCCCGTCTTTGTCCCTCCTGCCTCTGCTCCCCCTCGCTTTGTTCCTCCTGTCTCTGTCCCTCCTCTCTTTGTCCCTCGTCCCTCTGGCTTCTGCTCCTCTTTCCCCGATGTTCCCTTCGTTCACTCCCGGTCCTTTTGTCCTGCCTGTTCCCTCCGTGTCCCCCTTTCTGATCTGTTTCTCTGCCTTTCCTGTCTTGTCCTGGCTCCTTCCCCTGTGCCAGTTCTGTCTGTCCGTTCTGTTCCCTGTCCCTCATTAATGAGGTTTTATATAGATATACATATATGCCCGGCTTGTCCGCTCCTCGTGTGTGCCACGCCCCCTGATTACCCACGTGTGCTTCCCTGATCGTCTCCTGCTTTGCCCGATTACTTTGATTAGTCATGACCTATTTTAAGTCCTGGTCTTACCTGTTTGCCCTGTCCGTCATTGTAGTTTGTCAATGCCTGCGTTCCGTCCTGCTCTACCCGCTCCGTTTCCCCGATTAAAGACCCGTTTTCACAAACACAAAAAAAACTATATGTATACATATACATACACTGAACAAAAATATAAACGCAACACTTTTGTTTTTGCTCCCATTTTTCATGAGATGGACTTAAAGATCTACAATTCATTCCAGATACACAATATTACCATTTCTCTCAAACATTTCTCACAAATCAGTCTAAATGTATGATAGTGAGCACTTCTGCTTTGCTGAGATAATCCATCCCACCTCACAGGTGTGCCACATCAAGATGCTGATCAGACATCATGGGTAGTGCACAAGTGTACCTTATACTGCCCACAATAAAAGGCCACCCTGGAATGTGCCATGAAAAATGGGAGCAGAAACAAGAGTGTTGCGTTTATATTTTTGTTCAGTATATATATTTATGGGTGTATCGAGACTAGATGGTCAGTATGGATAACTAAGGTGCACTAAAACTGGGTGAGCAGGCAAGGCATGTCACCCAGGTTGTGTGACAATCTATCTGAACCAATCAGATTGTCCGTCTCAGATAGGCGACGGACAATCTGATTGGTTCAGATAGGCGACGGACAATCTGATTGGTTCAGATAGGCGACGGACAATCTGATTGGTTCAGATAGACTACGGACAATCTGATTGGTTCAGATAGACGACGGACAATCTGATTGGTTCAGATAGGCGACGGACAATCTGATTGGTTCAGATAGGCGACGGACAATCTGATTGGTTCAGATAGGCGACGGACAATCTGATTGGTTCAGATAGGCGACGGACAATCTGATTGGTTCAGATAGGCGACGGACAATCTGATTGGTTCAGATAGGCGACGGACAATCTGATTGGTTCAGATAGGCGACGGACAATCTGATTGGTTCAGATAGGCGACGGACAATCTGATTGGTTCAGATAGGCGACGGACAATCTGATTGGTTCAGATAGGCGACGGACAATCTGATTGGTTCAGATAGACGACGGACAATCTGATTGGTTCAGATAGACGACGGACAATCTGATTGGTTCAGATAGGCGACGGACAATCTGATTGGTTCAGATAGGCGACGGACAATCTGATTGGTTCAGATAGGCGACGGACAATCTGATTGGTTCAGATAGGCGACGGACAATCTGATTGGTTCAGATAGGCGACGGACAATCTGATTGGTTCAGATAGGCGACGGACAATCTGATTGGTTCAGATAGGCGACGGACAATCTGATTGGTTCAGATAGGCGACGGACAATCTGATTGGTTCAGATAGACGACGGACAATCTGATTGGTTCAGATAGACGACGGACAATCTGATTGGTTCAGATAGACGACGGACAATCTGATTGGTTCAGATAGACGACGGACAATCTGATTGGTTCAGATAGACGACGGACAATCTGATTGGTTCAGATAGACGACGGACAATCTGATTGGTTCAGATAGGCGACGGACAATCTGATTGGTTCAGATAGGCGACGGACAATCTGATTGGTTCAGATAGGCGACGGACAATCTGATTGGTTCAGATAGACGACGGACAATCTGATTGGTTCAGATAGACGACGGACAATCTGGTTCAGATAGACGACGGACAATCTGATTGGTTCAGATAGACGACGGACAATCTGATTGGTTCAGATAGACGACGGACAATCTGATTGGTTCAGATAGACGACGGACAATCTGATTGGTTCAGATAGACGACGGACAATCTGATTGGTTCAGATAGGCGACGGACAATCTGATTGGTTCAGATAGGCGACGGACAATCTGATTGGTTCAGATAGGCGACGGACAATCTGATTGGTTCAGATAGGCGACGGACAATCTGATTGGTTCAGATAGGCGACGGACAATCTGATTGGTTCAGATAGACGACGGACAATCTGATTGGTTCAGATAGGCGACGGACAATCTGATTGGTTCAGATAGGCGACGGACAATCTGATTGGTTCAGATAGGCGACGGACAATCTGATTGGTTCAGATAGACGACGGACAATCTGATTGGTTCAGATAGGCGACGGACAATCTGATTGGTTCAGATAGGCGACGGACAATCTGATTGGTTCAGATAGGCGACGGACAATCTGATTGGTTCAGATAGACGACGGACAATCTGATTGGTTCAGATAGGCGACGGACAATCTGATTGGTTCAGATAGGCGACGGACAATCTGATTGGTTCAGATAGACGACGGACAATCTGATTGGTTCAGATAGACGACGGACAATCTGATTGGTTCAGATAGACGACGGACAATCTGATTGGTTCAGATAGACGACGGACAATCTGATTGGTTCAGATAGGCGACGG